>NC_056739.1:436861383-436998883 GCF_019279795.1 Protopterus annectens
CATATTTTTGAATTATTCTTCATATAATTTTTGGTTTTCTTACAAATCAATGAATACTGAAGTCACTAAATAATGGCACACATTTAAGTTTTAGGCATGGTGGTGCTGCGGTAGCGTTGTTGCCTCACAGCCTCACAGCAAGATGCTGTCTAGTTCGATTCTCAGCTCGAGCGTCTTCTGCGTGTAGACATGCGTGAATGGGCGTACCTTCATTGAAGGTTGTGCATCAGGGCTGGTAACTTGGCACGTAAAAATCAACTTACCTATCATTAGTGGACCGGAGTTCTGCTGTGGCGACCCCTAACCGGGAAAAGCCGAAAGACACAACAACATCCTTCAGAAAATGTTTGCTAAAGAAAAACCTGCTATTCTAGCAAATTTGTAAGTTTATATCAGCAATATTTAAAAAGTGTCTCTATTTTTAAGCCTTTGTATTCCCATTATTTTTAGCTTTGTCCAGATTTTTCACACTCAGACTTTGAGAGGTGTGGTGTGAGGACAGATGGAGGATGCAAGTTTTCTTGGAATGAAAAGGAGCTGTATTTTAACTGCCCTAAAATATCTGAAAAAATGTCCTTTTAAGGGCAATTTAAAAGGGATGAACTGATCTGGTCTGTGTATTGGAGAAGCAAGCAGAGGATTAGTAGCAGCCTTTTATCATCTGCAAAAAAAAGTAAGTTGCTGGGTTTATTTTTAACTTTTTCTGGGGGGCGTGGGGGCCTAGGGTGAGAATTGTATAACTTTTTTTGTGCAGAGTTCTTGTGCTAAGATGTTTTGGGTGGGGGTGAGGGCCTGTGGTTGTAACAGTTTTATTTTACCTTTGTCCAGATTTCTTTTGCTAAGAAATTGAGGAAAGCGTGTCTGTAATTAATGTCCAGATTTGATATATATTTTTTAGCTAGTCTTGCATAAAAACATTCATTAATGCATTTTTGTTTTGTGTACAATTGTGCTGAAATATTGGTAGTGGGGAGATAGTGGCTGTGAGGATGCTGCAGAATGTACAGATGTTTTAATTTCTACTCATACAAATCCTGTCTGGCTAGTATTGTTTTATGTATACCGGCAATGTTTGCAACTATGCCTGATGCTACACCTTTCTTCTATGATAATTTTTTTGCTATGTCAGGAATTATTGTGCTGAGAGGTTGGGAGGGGAGTTAGTAGCTGTGAGAATGTTGCAGAATGTCCAACTGTTGTTTTAATGTATACTAATGCAAACCCTGTTACACGAGTATTGTGCATAATGGCAATGTTTACAACTATCCCTGATGGTACGCCTTTGTTCTATGATAATTTCTTGCGTTGTCTGAAATTATTGTTCTGAGATGATTGTAAACAAGTAATAAATGCGCTTAGGAATACAAAGAAAAAAAATCTTGACATGAAGACATTGACAAAGACTGCATGTGCAACACATAGCCAATGTGTGACAGTGAATAAGTAAAACTTTAAGCAACATTTATTAGAATGTATACATTAATAATGCTTAACTCTACTATATAAACTTTATTATAAATAATGAATTGTATGCACCCATATTGCACGCTCACACACACACACACACACACACACACACACACACATATATATATATATATATATATAAAATATATATAGATATATGGTATATGTGTACAAAAACATATGAATGTGTGGTGTGTGTGTGTGTGTGTGTGTGTGTGTGTGTGTGTGTGTGTGTGTGTGTGTGTGTGTGTGTGTGTGTGTGTGTGTGTGTGTGTGTGTGTGTGTGTTTGTAATGGAGAAGTAGATTATATGCTTGTGTGTGTACTTCATGTCTTTTAAATAAAAACAAATCTAAATGGAAATTTTGTGAAACTGTATATGTGTGCCTACACACACACACACACACACATACACACACACACACATATATATATATATATATATATATATATATATATGTGTGTGTGTGTGTGTGTATAAAAATGTATGTAACGTAAAATACTATATGTGGGATGCAGTACTGTGTTTAGATTCACGTCTGACTCTCTGCCTGCTTGTGTGTGTGTGTGTGTGTGTGTGTGTGTGTGTGTGTGTGTGTGTGTGTGTGTGTATATATATATATATATATATATATATATATATATATATATATATATATACATATACATTTAAACACAGTTAAGTACTTCTGATTTCCTTTTCTTAATGTTTTTAATACAAGGGCACATACAAAATGTATGCTAAAGTAAATTCAGTTGTGTGGTGCTGCGGTAGCGTTGTTGCCTCACAGTAAGACACTGTCCGGTTCGATTCTCAGCTAGAGCATCTTCTGTGTGGAGATATGCGTGAATGGGCGTACCTTCATTGCGTCAGGCCTGGCAAGCCGGTATGTAAAAATCAACTGCCAATCATTAGCGGACCGGAGTTCCGCTGTGGCGACCCCTAACTAGAAAAAGCTGAAAGACACAAACAATTATGGTTGCCATCAAGGGCCACATTTCCTTTGTGGACTTCAAAATGCTCATGCACTCTACCACCGTAAGGACTGATTCAAAGTCATTGGGAATCTCTTACCATGGATCTGCATGCACCAGATATGCATACCCTCTGGATGGATGTCACAATAAAGCAAATAAGACCTTTTTCATGAACTGTATCAGTGCACCTTGTTGATAGAATTGCCACTTGTCACTCTTTCTGTAGTTCTGTCCTGTGAGGGGGGCTCAAAAATGGTAAATGTGTTGATACTGTACAAGAAAAAATGTTCTAACTTTTGTCTAAATGTTTATCTTAGCATATAAGCTATTATAAATAACCAACATTTAAAGCTTAGTATTTCAATACTGTGCCACTGCTTATGTAAATTTGTCAGAAGAGGTGACAACTACCTTTAAATCCCTCACTGATCAAATTGCTTTGTTTTGCTATGAAAGCGGACTGTTAAGTTCTCCTCCTCTCTGCAATAAAACAGTGGAGGACAGCTCTACAGCTTTCTGTCTTTTTGATAGCAGTGGCTGTGTTTCTGACAGTAGAAGGATTAATTGCCCATCTTATATTGACAGCAGCACCTGACATGATAAACTACAGATTTAACTGTGTTTATGATATGTCATGCAGACGAGCTGAATTCCTTTGCAAAGTATGTGGCAAAGTATGTGAGAAGTTAAGTTTAAAACAAGTAGGTGGGCTTTCCCTTCCTTTGATTCTGAGGCAAGGAAATGAAAGTTTTAAAAAAATACAGGCAGGTTTCTGGTACCTACACAATACTGGGACCACACCATAGAGAAACCTAAAGATGGAGTTAAACTGTATGAGAGGGTGGAGTTTTCTTTTAAGTGGAAGAGAAATTGTAACAAGATAATCAGGAGTATGATGATGATGGTACTGTGGTTACATTTTCATAGGTAAGAGAATATAACAGTGGTCACATGACTGGTCACATGGAATAGTTTATTAACAGTTCTGAGGTTTCTTTCAAAATTAGTGTCAGTAAATGATAATAAAAATGTTTTTTTTTTCTCCTTTGCCTGCTACAAGGTAATGAAAGAAGAGTGGCATACTCAGAATCTTTGTTCTGATGATTCCAGATTAATGGTAATTTATACATTGACGAACCTGATGAGTGAAATATAGCAATGCCTGATGCTGAAACAGTTAAAGGTTAGGCATATTATGAGAAATGTGTGATTGACAAAAATAATATTGATTGTACAGGTAACTTCAGGTGCTGTGTTATAAAAATGTGCGTTAGTATTAAATATGTTATTACTGAGAGCAAATGCCACTCTTTGTTTAAGGTATTAATATGTTAGTGAATACTTCCCTACAGCTGCTCAAGATGAAATTGTTCAAGTATTAGTAACATGTTAAAAAACAGACAGCCAGCATAACATCAGTCACTGTTTTCCACATGAACTCATTACCAATGTGATTTGTAAGTGTACACCAGCAATGATTCACTCATTTTGGGAGATTTCTCTCTTCTTCAAGTTGGTGCGACCATGGAGTTACTATATATTATTTAGGTGGTAAGGGGCTTGCCTCTCACACCACAGGGTGCAGGGTGGATTTCCCATTTCAGGAAACAAGTAAAAATGATTTTATTGCTGAATCAGTACACCTATTTTGATAGAAAGTAAACTGGATTTTTTAATCTGTTTGAATCTGGAAAGTGAGAATGGGATTTGAACTGAACACATTTAACTTTTGAATACAATACAGACTGTGTGTGTGTGTGTGTGTGTGTGTGTGTGTGTGTATATATATATATATATATATATATATATATATATATATATATATATATTGACTCCATAGAAATTCAACCTCAGTAATGTACATGTTTTTATGAAATAGTTTAATAAGTTAAAGGATTTTTAAATATTTTGATATTTGTTGTCTTGAGTGTTACGCAATTTTAAGATATAGACACTTGTACTTTGAAAATTAATTCAGAGCTTTTCTTAGATCTATAAAATATGTGTGTCTTTTAGCATGATAAACATATATGCCCATTGATTTCCCTTTTGTATTACAGTTTAGTATGATAAGATTACCTCTCACCTGTAAGTTTACAGATGTCTTTATCGCTTCAGGTCCCACTCTGTTATACTTACTTATTTAAAGATCTAGTTGTAATAATGTTGAATGATTGAATAATTTTGGAATATTTAATGGGTAATTTATACTAATATTAGATAAATAGATATGTAATATACTATTCGTTGGATTATTTAATATTTGAGATTAATAGAAGGGTATTATTAAAGTTTTATAGTAATGGGGGAAGAGTTTTAATGACAAAATATACAATTAAATTAATAGCCTCTTATTATTTTTGACCTACATATAATATTATATTAATTATTTGTAAGTCACAGTAGTTTTTGGTGATTTCTTTTTGTGTTGGTAGGTAGAGCAATAATATTGTAGTCTGTCTATTTGATAGGCAAACTAGGAACTTTGGTATCCTTAGTAAGTTGTGTTTTATTAGCAATATATAAAGTTATAGTTGTAGACTTGTCTTTGTCTTTATTTATGAGTTTTTGTATTTTAGTTTGTAGAAAGTAATGTGGAATGTTAAGATAGTGTCTGAGGAATACATTAGTCTTACATCTAATTTAATTAATGTGGTGGATAAATGTGTCATATTATTTTTAAAAGGAATCTTTTAAATGCACAATATGGATAGTTTTAATCCATTATTGATTAATGTAAATGGATTAAATAATGGCAAAGGAAATCATTAACAATACATCTAAAATTAAATAGAGGAGAGATATTCTTGCAAGATATTCCCATGACAGATAAATATGTACAATATTTAAATAACTTAGGTTATGAAATGTTATCTGCTTATTTTAGCAAATCTACTGTACTTGGGAGAAAATCTAATGTAATGCCCAAGGTCAGGGAATCCATTAATGATTCCAAAGGAATGTATATATTTGCAATAATTAAATAATAAATAGAATTAAATATAATTAAATATGATGGCAAACATGATGCAGTAGCTAATGTTTTACTGGATCCCTGGAATAGGTGCAAAACTTACTACAAAGTCATTGGAGGGGTAGTTTAATTTTAGCTGGGGCTTTTAACTACATATCTAGTATAGAAGAAACATATGAACAGAAGAAAGCTAAAATACTGGCATCAGCTAAAGCACTAAATAGATGGATTAGTAATAACAATTTAGTTGATTTAATAGTAAAAGCAGAAGATAAAGCAATATTCTTCACTCATTATTCTTATACACATGGGATGCAAACTAGAATTGATAGGGTTTATGCCTCTATAGATTTCCTTAATAAAGTGAATTATTTAAAATATTCCTTGTCATTTATCTGATCATAATGAACTAAATATTAATGTAGCAAATGGATATAAGGAAATTTCAGATTATTTACAGAATCCCAGTATATATGATGAAATTAAAATGATTTAAGAGTTACCTTAAGGAGCAAATTTATATTTTTTTAATCTCTGAATGATAATGGTCAGGTTAATAAAGTTATACTATGGGACTCCTTACAAAATGCATATTAAAGATAGAATGGGAAGATGAGTTAGTAATAAAATGAAAGTGTGGGATAAAGAGTTGTTAGAAATACAAAAAGAAATACAATAAGTGAGTTTGAACAACAAACAAAGAAATTAGACAATACTGAAGTCGATACAAAATGAATGACAAAATATGAGTTTTGATGCATAAAGTGGAGATAGCCTTAGGAATTTGTAGCTTATTAGCTGTTTGGGCAGTTTTTCCATCTCTTTCAACTTTCTGGTTTAAAAGCCCGTGTTTGCGCTTTTCTTGCTTTTCCTATAACTAGCCTAGTCTAGATATGGATTTGCTGTATCCAGGAATGTATGTAAGCTTCTGAGCCCACAAGCCTTTCTGTATTGGAGGGAAGCCTTCTAGCTTATCAGTGGGAGTGGTAAGCACTAGGTAGCCTATCTACCACAAAAGGAGTAGTTTCTGTCCCAGAAATTGTTGTTTATTGGCTGTTTTGGCAGTTTTTCCATCTCTCTCAACTTTCTGGTTTAAAAGTTGTGTTTGCGCTTGTTTCCCACCTTTTCTGTAACTAGTCTAGTCCAGATACAGACTTGCTGTATCCAAGACTGTTTGTAAGCATCTTAGCTGTGCCAAAGTCTGCTCTTCAATTTTTCCCTTAGATCTACTAGTTCTCTCCTTTTCTGTACTTTTACTAGCTTATTAGTCTAGCACTTTACCAGACTTCTTGTAGCAATTATTGTAGCACACAAAAGTGCTACCAGCACTAAACATTCTACAAGGAAACAGATCCAGTACTTATTACTAATGCCGCTCACTCCAGGAATGTCTAAAGATCAGTTCCCTGTGAATTCACCTATTAACCTGGTGAACATGGGCATCCTGCTGCCTCATGTGCATCGACAACCCTCTCCTCTTACCTCCCAGCACTCAAAATTATGAGAGATGCACTTATATATCCAAAGTGGAAGCCACGCACTCTACAGCCAAGACTTGAATAGCTGATCAAGAGTAGAAGGTCAACACTTCCACCACACCACATGGAACACCTAGCCCTCCAGAAAACATACCAGCACTGCCTTCACATAAAACCACAAACCACACATGCACTTTCACAGAGGCTCTCAATAAAAATCTACCCAAACAGCAGAGACCTCCAAGGCAGAAATGCATTCAACCACCACAACACAACACTAAACTAAACAGTGTACCACTCAATCAAAGCCCCTAAGGCAAAACAGCATGCCCAACACACTAGTCATAGGTGACTCGATAGTGAAGCACACTGATGTCCCACTCACTAGGTTGAATAAGGAGAAAGTAACAGTCAGCTGCCTGTCAGGTGCCAGGATCCACCACATAATGCATGCACTCAGGTCCCCTCAACAACAGGTACAAATATGACTCAGTCATTGTACATGTGGGTGTGAATGACCTGAGACGTACCTCCCTGGACTACATGAAAAGAGGCATGGAGGAGCTCTCGGATTATGTAGCCCAGGTGGGTACGACCCTGGCCCTGAGCAGCATCCTACCATCACCCAGAATGATGCCACAGTACAAGCAGAAAATCAGTGATTTCAAACAATTGGCTAAGTTTTTAGTCTCATTCTAAGGAGATGCAGTATCTGTCTGCCTGGGATGATATGGTTGACAGACCTCGATGCATTGCCAGAGATGGCCTGCATCTGTCACTCCTGGGCTTCTGGATATGGGACAAGACTCTTGTCACCTCTGTAGTGCCTTTTTAGGGGGTGTTCTAAAGATCAAATTACCACCATAACAGCTACAAACAAATGCAATCTGAGTGCCACACTGATCAATGCTAAAAGTCTAAATCTCAAAATGCACTCACTTGAAGCAGTCCTTAAAATGGAGAACATCGACATTTGTGCTGTAACAGAGACCTGGTTCAAGGCAGCAGAAAGCACCCCTACACTACCAGGCTATAACTCTTTCCACACCTTTTGGCCCCAGGACTTGGACTGAAGCTCCAAAGGCAGTGGTGTTTCCATATTCATAAAGAATGCACACACCTCCAGACTGGTAGCCGAACATAATGCATCAGAGATACTTCAGGTGCAGCTAACATTGGGTAAGACAGTGATTCAGGTCATAGCCTGCTATAGGTCCCCAACCATGTCCCAAGACTCACACTCCATGTTCCTAAGCACCCTGGAGAATATTAGGGTCTAACCTAACACTCTCATACTGGGTGACTTCAACTACCCCTCCATTAGCTGGGAAAACTACTCATGTACCAATACACTTGCCCAATGTTTCCTGGAGTTCATTAATTCCAATGCCCTGGACCAGCTCGTTCTTACCCCCACTAGATGGAGCAACATCCTTAACCTGGTCATTACTAATATGGGCGACTGTTGCTCTACACCAATAGTCAGCTCCTCCCTGGTTAGATCCGACCACAAACTAATCACCTTGGAAATCCACATCTCTCTCACCCCCACGAAGGTAACCACCATGAAAAACTTCTCCAAACTTTGGGCTCCTAAAAACAGAGGTGGCAAACTTCACGGCACCCATGCAAAACGAGGATAGTTGCATGACTGCCGAATCATACGCCAGTGCACTGTATAAACACATACACAAATGCATGGATCTCACCATACCCAATAGAACCAAGATGCTCTCCTCCAAAAAAAGTAAGCCAATCTTGTGGTCCCCTGTCATAAACAAATTCTACAACAGAAGGAAGAAACTGATGTAGAATAAGGTGAAGTCCCAAGAGTGGAAAAACTCCCTTATCAGCCTCAACAAAAATTTGAGATCCCTCATCAAATTCTCTAATGCTAGCTATAAAAACAGAATTGCAGCAGATAGTAAAGACAACCACAAGGTCTTCTATAGTTATGTAAAGAATCTCCACGGAAATACCCAGATTTGCTCTGAGCTACTGCACAATGGTACCTCCTATATTGAAATAATCAAAGTGTAACTCAATAACAAGAGATAAAGTTACAAGAGTCACCAGTCAGAGGCAGCAATAATACGTCCTTCCTTGTTCTAATTATGCTGTAGCAATCAGCACCGCACGACAGACAACTTCCAAAAGATTTCTTTAATATAAACTTATAACATACAAAAACGGATCAAGCGCTTTCATCCACATAACGTGGACTTCATCAGACTCAATTAACTAGTACATTACACAGTATTTAAACATAATTTGGCGCCATTTCATGCTACATTTTTAAAGGCATCAACACAGCTTTAATTCATAACATAGAATTAATAAATGATTAAAATAAATTGTTTTCACAATAAATATTGCTTCTAATAAAATAACACAATATACATTGAAAGTCACCATGCTGTACTAACTACATGTTGCAAGTGTATTTCAAAATGTATATGGTAAATTATATATTTGTATACATTGTCATTTTCTACTAATACTTCCTATAGTCATTTCGATGACAGTGACAATGTTAATATTTACCACTTCATAAATCACTGAATTTGTTTATAATACTCTTCTAATTCATAATTTGTAATTCACACTTTACAATGTGCCTAGGGACAGGGATGAATCACTTCTCAAGAAAAACTTCATGCTTAAACATATATTTTTTTGAATCTGATTAAAGTTATACAAATAAATAATTAATTTTATACTAATTAAAAATACTAGTAATAAATAAGTGATATATTTAAAAACTACATATTAAAATATTCATACATATGTAATATTAAAAGAATGTGTAGTTTTTAAATATATCACTTATTTATTACTAGTATTTTTAATTAGTATAAAATTAATTATGAACCTTAAAGGTATTTTGGAAAGGTCAGAACAGATACACAACCCCCCTTCGAAGTATAGTGGGACACACAGGTGTGGTAATTGTAAATACTGCCACTGTATAATGGAAGAGGACCACATAAAATTAGGAAATATTAATAAAACAAGAGTTAAATTTGTGAGAGGTAATTGCAATGCACAGAATATAGTATATTTAGCCAAGTGTGTATTATGTCCAGGGTATTACATAGGAAAAACTGAACGCAAGTTCAAGAAGAGAATTTATGAACATTTATACGATATTAAGAAGAAAGATAAAACAAATGCACTATATATGCACATTTCATCCCTTGATAATAGACACCAACTTAGATTTGCCATTATTGAGATAGTTAGTAATAATATGAGGGGAGGTAATTCAGGGACACAGTTAGCAGCAAAGGAAGCTAAATGGCAGATCTTGACAGATGCCACAACTCCCCCAGGACTAAATGATGGCATCTCGGTAAAACCATTTCTATTAATGAATTATTAAAGTATATATACATTATTATTAGTATACATATACATTCTTTTAATATTACATATGTATGAATATTTTAATATGTAGTTTTTAAATATATCACGTATTTATTACTAGTATTTTTAATTAGTATAAAATTAATTATTTATTTTTATAACTTTAATCAGATTCAAAAAAATATATGTTTAAGCATGAAGTTTTTCTTGAGAAGTGATTCATCCCTGTCCCTAGGCACATTGTAAAGTGTGAATTACAAATTATGAATTAGAAGAGTATTATAAACAAGTTCAGTGATTTATGAAGTGGTAAATATTAACATTGTCACTGTCATCGAAATGACTATAGGAAGTATTAGTAGAAAATGACAATGTATACAAATATATAATTTACCATATACATTTTGAAATACACTTGCAACATGTAGTTAGTACAGCATGGTGACTTTCAATGTATATTGTGTTATTTTATTAGAAGCAATATTTATTGTGAAAACAATTTATTTTAATCATTTATTAATTCTATGTTATGAATTAAAGCTGTGTTGATGCCTTTAAAAATGTAACACGAAATGGCGCCAAATTATGTTTAAATACTGTGTAATGTACTAGTTAATTGATTCTGATGAAGTCCGCGTTATGTGGATGAAAGCGCTTGATCCATTTTTGTATGTTATAAGTTTATATTAAAGAAATCTTTTGGAAGTTGTCTGCCGTGCGGTGCTGATTGCTACAGTATAATTAGAACAAGGAAGGACGTATTATTGCTGCCTGCGACTGGTGACTCTTGTAACCTCCTATATTGAGCAAACAGATATTGCCAATATACTAGCTGACAGATTCAGTGCCAACTTTACCCCTCTCTCCCCAAAGGACCAATCACAATACCATTAGATTGCCAGGCACCCAATATTACTGCTGCACAGGTTAAAACAGCACTGTCCAAGGCCAAGAATACAGCTTCTATTGGGCCTGACAATATCCCTGGCTGTGTTCTACATGAACTACAGAGTAAACTGGCATCTCACCTGTGTGCCCTGTTCAATTACAGCCTCACCTCAGGCTTTGTCCCTACCAAATGGCACACTGATACAGTCATCCCTCTCCACAAAGGAGGAATGACTGCAGAACCTGGGAACTATTGCCCCATTAGCCTGACAAGTCTGATATGTAAAGCTATGGAATGCATCATCATGGACCTAATAAACAAGGATATAGGGAATCTCCAAACTCTGGATCCAACACAGTTTGGTTTTGTGAAGGGTAGATCATGCCTGCTCAACATGGTCGACTTCTTTGAGTCAGTCACCAGAGCTGTGAATGAAGGCAAGGTGGTTCATACAGCCTACCTTGATCTGGCCAAGGCCTTTGATACCATTCCCCACTCGGGAATCATAGAAAAACTCACCAAGCTAGACATCAACCTCATATCACTAAGTGGGCTGCAAACTGGCTCACAGATAGAACCCACAGTGTGAAAGTACCTGACTCCAAGTCAGACTGCCGACTAGTCACGTGTGGAGTCCCACAGGGTTTGGTCCTGGGTCCTCTCCTATTTGGTATCTACTTCTCTGAAGTCCAGACCAACATGAAGGGACTCTGGCTGACAAAGTTTGCAGATGATTGCAAGTTGGGAGCTATTATTAACTCCCCAAGTGATGTCGACATCCTACAGAATGGCCTCACTGAGACCAATGACTGGTGCCAGAACCATGACCTTAAGCTCAATGTCAATAAATGTGTCGTCGTCCCCTTTGGGAAAAACCCGGTTCCCATGAATTACCACATTGATGGTAGTCTACTGAACACAGAAGGCATTATAAGAGATCTGGGAACACAGGTTGACAGCAACCTCTCTTTTGATCACCATATTAACACTGTGGTCAGAAAGTCCTTCTATGTGGCACATCTCATTACTAAGGGTTTTGCATCCAGGAAGTAAGAGGTCATTGTCTCCCTCTACTCTTCCCTCATTAGGCAAATCATCGAGTCCAATGCCCCATTTGGCATGTACCTCACTAGACACCTGCAACAACTGGAGAGGCTGCAAAAGTACCTCATGAAGAGGATCCTAGGCCTTAAACACTTGTCCTATATGGACAGACTAAAAAAACTCCAACTATTCTCTGTATCATATCGCCTACTTAGATACAATCTCTGCTTGACTTGCAAAGCCATGTCTGACCCAGCTGTGTTAGAAATGCTACATCTAAAGAAATCCCAAACCTTCCGCACCACATGCTCCAGACACCTCAAGCTCATTACCACAATCAACAGAATGTACTGGAGGGACAGGTTCATAAACCAGAGACTGCCCATGCTATGGAATAGACTTACCATACATGTCAAGCAGAGCACCTCGCTGACCCTCTTCAAGAGAAATCTTGATGAGTGGATGGGAAATAGAAAATTCACCCAAAGGATAACTCCAATGGCTCTACTCGACAGAGACAGTGGGAACTAAGATCAGGTGGCATGATGCCAGGGTAATCCTATGGCTAGGCATGTAAAGGCCCCAGGGCCATTAGTCTAGTACACACCTATGAACCTATGAAAACAATAAAACTGCACAGTTATGCGATGACTTCAATAACTCTATACAGATTAGCTAAGAGAAGTAAGATGTTAAGCAAAAAGGGTACAAATCAATAATATCCCCAATCCTCACTTCAGACATAGAGGCATGTTTAATATTTTTTAAAAAATTCCATAAGTATCTTAACAAAGATGAAAATAATAATCCTGATGATTACAAAATTGACAATTATTTAAAGAAAAATGTTAATAAACTTAATGACCAACAAATATCTCTGTTGAATAAACCTATTACCCTTTTAGAAGTTTAAGAAGCTTTACAAAAGTGAAAAATGGTAATGGTCTAAGTATGGAATTTTATAGTCTGCTTCCATTTAATATTTTAGAATTACTGAGTGATGTTTTCAGGATAATTCAGAGTGGCAAAATAATTCCTCCTTCATGGAAATTTTCTGTAATCTCAACTATACTTAAACAAGGAGCAGATACAGTGGTTTCCTCACATATAGACTATAAAATATTTACATCCATGTTCACTACATGATTATAAGATATAGCAGATTAATTAATAAATATCAAACAGGATTTATAGTCAGTAGATTAACATATAATATAAAATGGGTAATAATTATCTTGGATTTAACAAAAAAAATGAACAAGAAATTGGCCTTAATTAGCTTATATATTGAGAGAGCGTTTGATTCTGTAGATTGTACTATTTGTTTAAAATGTTAGAAGCATTTCTAGAACATTTTCCTGGAATATTAAAAACCTGTATAAAGACTCCAAAGCATATGTTAAAATTGGATCTTATGTTTCTCAAGGATTCACTTTAAACAAAGGTACAGAGCAAGGGTGTTCCTTGTCCCTTACTATTTGCATTAGTTTTCAAACCCTTAGCTAATTGTATAAGAAATAATTAAAAAATTAATGGATTCTCAGTTAACAGAGATTGTCTATCTAAAATACGGCTTTTTGCAGATATTTTACTAGCTGTAGGAGATACAATTTTTTCAATCAAAGAAATAGAACTGTATCATGCTGAAGATGTCAACAGAAGATAAGAGCTGATTGGTCTCAAATCTTTTATGACTGTATTGCTATTAAAACTTACTGGACTGGTATTAATACTTTTCTACAGCCCTATATTTACTGATTCTTTCACTTTATCTAAAGCTTTAATTGTATTAAATGCAAATGAAAGTATTTACTTGAATAGAACAAACTTGTATTTATTATGGACAATACTAGCAATTGCCATAAAATGTATAACCAGGAAGTAGAACTCCAATGAAGTGCCTACTATGGATGATTTTTTATCCCTGTTGAAGAAAACAGCAACAATGATGGTGATTAAAACTAAAGAACTCAGAATTTATCCTAAGCCATTAGTCAACAATGGATGGATAAAAGTTTTATTTTCATTGATACTACAAATAGACTCAGACTGTCTCTAATAATCATATAACTGAACTAATTGTCTACGCTTCATGAATATATTGACTTCTTTACTTATGTCAGGTTGAATGTAAATATTCTATATAGTTATTTAATCTGAATTTAGAATATAATGTATGGGATTTAACATGACATTTGTTTGCAAATAAAAATCATTTGATTAAAAAAAAGAAACAGAAGAGGAAATTGAGAAGTTTCAAGAAGTATTGCTGCTGCAATTTAATAATAATAAAATGGAAACTTTAGGGTTAAATCAGCTACTACATAGCTGTAATTGTGAAGGAAAAGTGCTAAACTATTTAGGAATAAAAATCTATTAAGATGTGAGGAAGATTATTAAAAATCATTTTGAAAAAGTAATTGAAGAAGTGTTATTTCTTATTAAAAATGGAGTGATTTTTTTTTTACTTTGAGGACAGGTTAGTACTTATTAAATGATTATATTACCCAAGATTATATGGATTGCATTAAATAGCTTTAATACCTGACAAAATTTTTTGAAAGAAAATGGGAAAAAAAACTTCCTACTTGTAGTATCCTAAAAACCTGATGATTGCTTATAGAACTCATATAAGACGATTGGAGTATAATGGAATTAGCTTCCCAGATATAGAATCTTATTCTATTGCTGTACATTTGAACTGTATTATACTCTGAATAGACTCAACTTACACTAATCAATGAAAAGCAATCCAGTAACAGATTATACTAAATTCTTATAGGTTTATTAAAACGATAAATTAGAAATATGTAATAATCCGTTCAATCTGGGGAACAAAATTTACTTAAGAAGGAAATTAATTTCAATCTTTGGACTCTGCATATATAAAATCATTCTTAAAAAGGTTAAGAAGTATGTTTTTAAAATGGATTTTTTTTGTGCTTTCCCATTGCATACACCTCTAGATTTAAGGAAATTCAGAGCAATGTTAAAATTAATTTACTAAAAAAGAATGGGTTGACGTTATTGTCTGATTGCTTTGAAAAAGGTAAAGCTAAGTCCCCAAAGTATTTAATAAAAGAATATAGGTTGAATGAATCTGCTAACTAGTTAATATTATCCATCAGTAAGAAATTAAATTAAATTGTTGATAGTATGAGTGAAAAGGAACAGAACACTATTCCCCATTATATGACGCTATCAATGCTCTTATCAAAGATAGATTGACCTACAAAGGAAGCTTGTTCAATTTATATACATTAATTATAAATAGCAATAATAATTTTGATACAAATTCTGGAACTTTTTAGATAGTAGTGGATTGAATGAATCAATAGCTAGTAAGAATAAAACTTTTTTACTTAAATCAGTTAGTCAAACTTCTTCAAGTTATTCTCGAAAGTTCTTATGTGGAAATAAATACATGGAATGTAAAATGATGTCTTTAGTGTGTTGGAGATATAGTAAAGAAGTAAATCTGAATCGATACACATTTATGGATTGTGAAAAATGAAATGTATAGTGGCAAGAGGTAAGATAAGTATGTTTTTTAAGGGGTTATGGTCTGATAATTCCTCTGTAACTAGGTCAGTAATACTAATGAATGTTCCACTTCCTGTATCTGTAAAAGCCAAAAAGCAAAAAAATGTTTTGGGCTCTCAAGGCAGTTCATAGAAAAGTTATTACAAAAAATTGGAAATTGAACTCAGTTCCTGTGTTCAAAGAATTTTTAAACTTAACAGCAATGCTATGTAAAACTGAAAACTGAAGGAAGTGATCAGAATAAAATCTACAAATCATACTAATACTTTTAATTGTTGGGATAACCTTGAAATGTTATATTGAAATACCAAGACTCTTAATGTGTTAATTATATAAGATCAAATTGATGATTCAATGTATTCCTATCACTGTATAACAACATGTGATGTTGAATTTCTTTATGTGCATATATTGTAAATGTGTTAAAGTAATAAAAATTGTCTAAAAAAAATAAAAATATTGAGCCAGCAAGAATGGATTTATCAGCTCTTATAGCACTAGAGTGTATTTTGAGGTATTAAATGTAGTGCACCATGGTCACTATCTGCACTTTTTGAGCCTTTTGCATGGTTATTAAAGAGTTTTGTTAGCATGCAAAGTGAAAAAGGAGTGTGTAATGTTTCTGCATAAAACAGTAGACATAACAGAGGGGATTTACACAAAGTTGTGTAGGAAGCCATTATGGTTGTTTACATGCTGGTTGTTGTTCTTCTTCTTTCGGCTTTTCCCAGTTAGGGGTTGCCACAGCAGAACTCCAGTCTGCTAATGATTGGCAGTAGATTTTTACTGTGCCGAGGTGCCAGCCCAACTGCCAAACTTCAACGAAGGCACACCCATTCACGCATGTCTTTCGAACACCATGAAGGGGCATTAAAAGAATATATAGCATTAAAATGCTGTGTGGTAGTTGTGTAATAACTAGATGGGGTGATATGGCTGTATTATGATGTGTCTATTAATTTGCTTGGTTGTTGAATGAAAATATTTGTTTTTTATATATAAATGTTTGTCATTTAATGTGGATAACTGAAACAAGAGTATAAATGAATCAGCTGTTACTGCATTGGTCTTGCCAGACTAGGAACAGTATGGTATGGACATTATGTAATATGAATTATACAAATGAGAAGTTAAAGTAATATTTGGCTTTTGATTTAGGTTCATAGGGTCATAGGTTGGTACTAGGCTATCAGCCCTAGGGCCTATACAAGCCTAGCCATAACAATTCCCTGTCTATTTCTTCCCACACTATTTACTTCCCTAGACCCCTGTCTAGCAGGGTGGCTGACATGATCCCCGGGGTGAATTTCCTTTCTCCCATCCAATCGTCAAGGTTCCTTTTGAAAAGAGCCAAAGAGGCACTCTGCTTGACATATACATTTTCTACTGATGTTGGAATATCTCAGAATGTGTACAACTGGGTTGTTTTTTTTTAAGACATATTTTGTCAGGCTACTAATTTGTATTAGTTGAGGGTATCTGGATGGGGATAATAAATGTGGTTCATCCTTTTTAAGTTATATTTGTAATCATTGAGCAACATTCCATGCATATATACATATGTCTATAAGTATAGAAAGATAAGCTATTATTAACTTGCTATATAACTTATGTTCTTTGGTTTTGTTTGGTTGTTTGTGATGTGTGATTCTTCATTGGTGAGTAAATTATGATGACTGGCATTAATGGCTTTGAGTTAAATACCATCTTCAATGAAAGATATTAGGTAAAGCAAACATATTTCACTGGTTGGAATGATGGGTGACTGTGGCGATAGGATGTACTGCCAGCCATGCCAGGAGAAGTAGGGCAGTGGATATAAGTCTTGTGCCAGCAGAGCTAGCTGGAATTTTCTAAATAATTATATGTTTGATATGTATATCAAACTGATTTTTACAGATGCTTGTGGTGAAAATGTATTTGTGAGCTTTGCTTGTGTTAAAATGTATCAACAGTGCACTCTGCTGGAATAAAAAGAAATGTACATGTATTATTGCAACTGAATTAAATACATATGTTTTAATAGAGGATACTGGGACATCAGAGGTTAACAAGCTAGCTTACATTAAGAAAAGTAAGGGAAATGGGGATGAGCTGCTGGACCATTGAGGAGGCACCCCACAGTGCTGAGTGGGACCAGCTATGGTGAGTCTGGGGGAGGCCTTTGTTCTTTGGCTTGGTGGGAGAAGGGGAGGCCCAAAGCACTGCCATAAACATTTAGATGTGTATTGTAGGGTTCCTATTAAATCAACGAATGCTTAAAATAGTGAACACTGTTTAATCTAGCATGTTTACTCATAATGGTGAAATCCTGAAAGTACAAAACAGTGATTATTTTTCCCAGGGAATCACTGGGCCATTTTTGGGACTTTGCCATTTCCTCCACTGTGGTGCGGTCTCGGAATTGGTATATTTAAGCAGGGTGTGTGTTTTTTTTTTTTTTATGGATCGCTGTTTTGTATGGTTGGCATTTTGATATTTTCACACATTAGGGTCAGTTATACAGTGTTCACTATGTTAAGCATTCACTGATATAATACAGACACTGTATTGTAGCTAAATTATGCTAAATTCCTGTCTCAGCTTCAAGGGGGGATACTGTGGAAGCCTAGAGGCAGGTGACAAAATGAGATCATTCTTCAAGCCATCTTGGATATTATATTTTACAGGGAGTGATCTCTGAGTATTGAGTATTCTGTTTTGGGGAACCTGACTAGACTGCTCATGCATTTCATTGTGCTTTGCTCTATCAAGTAAGTTATTAGGGGATAATAATTCTCCTAGATTCAATCAGGAATATAGAGAAGCTTAGTTTAGAGATTGTTTTTCTTTATTTGAATGAGTTTGTCTATCAAAGTTATTTTCAATATTCCTGTGATTTGAAATCTGTGGTTTACTGTAAATATATATTCAGTATTTTCATGCTCTTTTATTATTTATTATTAAATATATTTAAAACTTTAATTATAGCTGGTCTTTTAGAAAGTACTTATCCTCTGAGAGTGCTTATGTATATTTGATGACACTGTATGGACCACTCCAGAAGGCCTAGCTCTCTTGATCAACTACTACCATTTGTATTAGTATTAATATTATACAATATAACTGGGCACCCTTTGTTAAGGGCCTTAGAGTATCTGATTGTGGAGTATCTGATGACTGTGATAACTACCATATATTCTGGGCAGATGGGGGCACACCAGGTAAATCTGTGCCAGCCTTTCCCAGGTGTGTGTGTGTGTGTGTGTGATTGGAAAATCAAAAATCACAGTGTGTGTCCACTACTTGGGGCAGGGACACAAAGCACTGGTCTTATAGAGAGGGTGCTGGAGGACTTGGCTTGAACACTCTGGCCAAGGACCTAACCCTACAGCTTTACCAGTGGGAAGTCTTATTGGGGACTTGGAGGGAGACAGATATAGAGAAATCCAGACCCTGGGCTAAGTCTGTTCCTTGTGTGCTCTTAAGAGAGATTGTGCTTGATAAAGGGAGATCTACATCTGGAAATATTAAGTGTATCCATTTGTATTCCAAGTGCACATCCCTCTCCAGTGTCAGTGATGAGGATTCAGGCTCCTTTATTACTGGCCCAGCATGGGGAAGTCACAGTGACCATTACTGAAGAATAAGCAACAAAAGTATGTGAAACATGTGTCCAAATAATCCACAAACCAGAAAAAAAACACCAGTGTTCAATGTTCAATGAAGGTCAAAGCTTTGCTCATTTACAGACCTTTATTGACCTTCATTGACCATCAAACACTCATGTTCATTACTGAAGAATGGTTAGCATCATTATTTTAAGGTGAATTGATCAGAATATGCACTGGCAGTCTTATGATTAAAACTGGAATGGCTGAAAGGGAAGGACTTGCAAAAGTATGTGAGGGCAAGAAGTAGAAATGTACATATAACGTGAGTTTCTTGATATAATGCATAATACACTTGAAATTATGGGAAAAGGGAAAAGGGAAACTATCTAAAATGAAAATGCAATTTATCCGTAATTGTTATGGTGCTGTCTGAAAAAAACATCATGTTACCAATGTTGTAAGTAGTTCACTTGCATCTTATCCATATTTTAATTGTGACCACTTACACTGAAAGCAGGCTGAGAGAAGGTCGTTTGGAATCAGGTCCATGTAGCAAGCCTGTTTATAGATAGATGATATACTGAATTAGGTCACTTACACTGAGAGTAAGTCTTTTGGAGTCTGTCACACTATAAAAGAAAAAAATAAACTTCACCAACACATCCAGGCAAACAGACAGACACGCACACGTGCAGACACACACACACACACACACACACACACACACACACACACACACACACACACACTATAGACATACAAATTCTTATAACATCTAATCCTACCTGAAATAATCCCAAATAAAATGTGCACATTTAATTGAAGGAACTTAAAAACAAAATCAGAAAATAGGATTACATGCATAACGGACCTCAGAGAAACAAACTACTGTAAATACTCCACTAAAACATCAAAATAAATGACAAAATAAAATTCAGTAACATAATTCAATACATGTTGTCAAAAATAGTATCACAAAATAAACTAAAACACTTTTTAAAAAAGATAGAAAATTACCTCAGGAAAATAGGAAGTCATTGCAGCCGATATGCATGAATGTAATGTTTTACATATTGCTGTATGAGGTTGATGACATTAAGTTACCACAAACATAGTCACTACTTAAAGGTACTCTCTTTTAAATGTACACTTTAGTCTGAACGCCAACTGAAATAATACATAGGGCAGAAAAATCAGCAAAACAACATATCAAGTTGCTGAAAGCACACACGTTTATCCTGGTATTAGATTTAGGTTCATGAAAATTAACTGACTGTGGTACAGTTGGCATGTGTGTCACATTCTTGCATTGCAGCTCAGCATTGCTTTACATCACTGTACCTCACTGCAATATGATTGTGCTCAACAAAGGAGCCAGATCAAAGTCTAGACCAACTTTACTAGAAGTAGTGAATATACTAAAAGAGATAAAACAACTGGAATTGGGATCTTTAGAAAAGGGAAGGAGCAAACTACATAGGAAAAATGAGAATTGTGGGAACAATATATGCAGAGCAGGAATGAGGTTTAAGAGGCAGGATTTGAATGAGCCATATAATACTTAACTGACAATGAATGGATGGTTTATAAGTGATGTGTAATGTGCAATTACAGTTGTTTCAATGGTGTCTGTCATGTAAACTGTTTGCAACCAAAGTTGTATAATTTTGTATGTTTTTCATTTATATAAATGTAAGATTGCCTTTGCCAGATTCCAAAAGACTTGATCTTAAGTGATTTATTCCAATGAAAAGACTATCTATAAAGCCAGTTTACTTGCAAATGGAGATTTTCTCTCTGGGCTTCTACTGAAAATTGGTTTTGCCAGATCATCCTGGATGGCAAATATAAATAAATAAAATGAATAAATACAGTCAATTACTCCAAGTCGTATAGAATTGGGCCCAAGATATATGGTTAGTGAAAATGCTCTGCAAAAAAAAGAAGGGGGCTTAGACAGAAAAAATGTTGTTTTAAGACCCGTCATCAGATTTGTGAAACAAACTTGCTTAAACGGTCATAAACTATGTGGTCATATTAATGCTGTTAGCCACAGTTCTTGGAGTAGTGCTCTGCATGTGACAATGTCTGACTAATGCTGAACAAATGCTTACCTTGTGGATGAGTTGGCCAAAAGCAGATGCTAATGGTAAGACTTCCTTGCCATATGTCTTTCAATTCTGAGTTCCTACCAACTTTTATAGATCTGATACATTTAATCAGTTAAGGAAGCGAGTCAGCTAAATGGTGCAGGAAACCAGCTGGTAAATAAATGCAAATGTTTCTTTGAGTTATGCATAGATTTACTTCGAGTACAGTGTACAAAGTTTTGAGACTACAATTTGGAGCCCATTTTGACAATGATTTAATATTCTTTTAGAGTTTTGGTTTTTGCTCCCAGTGAGAAGTTGCATAGCTGTGTGGTATTTTGTGGTACTTTTATTAAATAAACTGTACTTTTTTAAATGAGTTACAGCAATAATGATGATTTTGTTTTCAATCAAGAAAAATACATTGCCTTTCAAAGCTGCAACCATTCCCTCATTCCCTATGGTTGACAGTTCAAAACTTTGATGAGAATAAAACTAACATAAAGTTCATTGTTTTAGAAATAAAACCATTTGAATCTGAGAGCTGTAGCCACAAAAGTGAATTTCAACAAAAAGATGAGTGTAGTACTTTATAAACAATATGCTCATAAAGCATAACAAGAGAACGGAAGGAGTATATATATATATATATATATATATATATATATATATATATATATATATATATATCCTATCTTGTGAGCAACAGAGAAGGAAAGTGAGGGGCAAGCTTCACTAATAAGAATATTTAAGAGGCATATGTAATTATACATATCAACCATACCCATATTTAAATATGCATGTAATCTACACACAGTTTAGGACTACAATGGAAAAGATGAGTAATAACGTTTAAAAATTATTCCCCATCATAAAATGTGATTTCAGATTAAATACCAAAAGCCCTGCTAGTGCATATAGATGGAGAAAAAAGCTTACCAGGGATATGCAACTATATCAGACTGAATGAAACATTTGCAGATTGACAAGAAAAGGTGTAGAAACATATTCGACCAAAGGAGAATGTACAATTTGAATTGTTTAATTTCAGAAGTGCAGTGCAAGAAGAATGTGAACTAAGCCATACATTATATAGACAATAAAGTATAAAGACAATAGAAAGTGGATAACAAAATAATGAACAAATTAAGGTAAGTTACAAGCCAGTGGTGGGAGTGCTAAACATGGAATGAAAAAATAACAGCACAGTTTGTAGATACCATGAATAATTACCATATAAAGGATGATGTCCAGCTCAAGGAAAGGCATGTGCAAACTGTAAAAAAGTCTATATATTTTTTTCAAGTATGTAAGACTTGTGGTAGAGCAAGCAAAACACAAGGCAGAAGTAAGACAAGAAACAGACAAAGATGCAAAGAGACTTTACATAAAGTATTGGCAACATGATGTTTCAGGGGAAAGTAAAAGTGAAGCAGAAAATAGTCAAAGTGCAAAAGATGAGCATACATGAGTATACATAATCGAACGCAAGTGAAAATAGCACAAGGTCAGAAGTTACTGTAAAATAGCAATAATGTTTGAACGCTAACAGACTCTGATAACTCTAGTTATATAATAACAAGTGAAATGTTCAAGAATTTAAATTGCAGCCAAAGTTGCAGAAAGCATGAGCTGAGAAATATATTTCAAATTCAATGGCACAACTACCAATTAAAATTTGCTTTGAAGTTGATTCAAAAATCTATTTAAAATGGCAAGTTCAATCCAAGTACTAAAGGGTAAATTGTTTTTATTTGTTGAGCTATCTAGTAACAAATTACTAGGAATAATATAAATATTGAATAACATGAGCAATAATGCAAACAAATCTAACAAATTTAATGAATGCATATAGTTATCGATTTGAAAACACAGGAATGCTAAATAAATACTAAATTAAATGCAAATGCATTCAAACATACAGTTTATACCACAACCACCTAGAATAATATTGTTTCCTTAGAAAAAAAGAAGAAGACACACATGATGGATATCTCACATTGTCAGAGTGAAACAGGAATCATTATTTTTTCTTACTCCTTTGTTTGCTAAAAGCATACCATGTTATTTTAGTAAGACTGGTGAACTGCCAGTGTAAGGAAACTTCTTACCTCCAAGCATATGTAGTCTTGGAGTTTGTGTATTTAGAAATGGGGGTGTGGACAGCTCAGCCCCCGTAACTAAAAATGTTTTTTTTAAACACTGTTAAAGTCAGAGAGATGCATTCTTGATTTAATAATTTTGATAATACCTAGTGCAATAGTTAGTGGTCTAATATTCAACTATAGTTGCAAACAAGAACTAGAGAAGCCATGGAAAATGGACATAACTAAAAAGGTAGAGAGATGGCTACACCATGGATCTCACCCCCAGTTACACTTCCAAAGCCAAAGTATCTGGAAAATGTAAGAATATGTATGTATACGCTGGAAACAAACAAGGCCATGCAGAGAGAAATAAACCTAACTCCAAAACCAGGCAACATCATCAGTAAAAGTATAACAAACTTGACTAGAGATCAGGCTGTCACCAAGTGAAATTAGATCCAGTAAGCAAAAGCATTGCAGCATTTTTGAGTGTTACGCATGTTACTTGTTACCACAGAGTATTTCCTGGTGTGAGCTCTACCTCAAAAGTATTCCAATACATAACACAACAGGTCATTCAAGGAATAAGTTATGTGAAACATTACAGTGATTATATAATATTTGAACCTAGAAAGAACATGATAATATACTGTAGAAAGTATTTACATTCACTGACAATTAAAGTGTGAATCTGACAAATGTGAATTGTAATTCTGAAGCTCCACATTATCAAACAAGGGAATAAGTTAAAAGGTATGTTTGATGTATCCCTACCAGAGACAAGGAAGTAAGAAGTCTGAAAGGAATGGTAAATCACAACTCAGCTTCACAAAGCTACACAATCTGAATTATTTAAACTGACTGGGAAATATCAATATGCAAGTAACAATTTTGACTTCTGGAGCTCATTAGTGTATGTCTTGGAAAAGTGAATCTGAATAACTAAAAATACAAACATATACTGAACCCAAGAGTGCTGACTTGTAGTATTGAAGTATTCCCTAGTTTCCAAAGTAATTTGATATCAAAGTTAGCATACATAAGTAACAGGTGCATGTGGAGTATAGCCTTCCTACTTTGGGAGGTAGAGGTCCCGGGCAACAGAACTTTAAAGAATAGTGAATTTTGACAGTTGCTATTTCATCTTTAATATCTTTTTTTGTAATTCTTGAACATGCAATTGTGAGTCACATTATTTCAGTAGGGATATCAGTAAGTACATGAATGGTTAAAGTACTGTTTAAGACACAGCAATGTCAATTCAGTAGTCCTGTGGCAATGTTACACTAAGTGCAAGATGACAGGTAAAACTAGAGACCTACGCAAGCAGAGCTTTGTCAGATGCAGAGAACATACAGCAAGAAAAAAAAAAGGTACATTAGCAGTACTGTGAGCCTGTGGACATGTTCACATACATTACTGAAAAAAGTTTACCAAGATAACAGACAGTATTTAAAAACCACAAATCAAAACCTCTACATACGGTGGTCACTGATGCTGTAAACCCATCAGTTCAGAATATGATCTAAAAGAGTAAAGGACAGGAAAACATAGCTGACTATATTTTAAGGTACTCAGTAGTTGCAGGAGAGACAGAGAAATGACAAAGTTACAGAAGATCCCACAACTATAGTTTCAAAATATGCAGTGCCAAAAGTCATTAACTCTGAATGAAATAGGAACAGATCATCATTTCCTTTCGGCTTATCCTGGTTAGGGGTCGTCACAGCGGAACAACGGTCCAGTAGGAACAGATACAGGACAAAATCCAGTTTAGCAAGTAAAAACTTGTGTATGGCTATTACATGACACAAGAAACTAGCTGGCTTAAATGATGATACTGTAAAAACAATGAAAACAGCAAAGATGAAATAACTACAGCAGATGGTAACTGAAAAAGAAAAAGAAGGATAACTATAGCAAAACGCTACAGCTGTTTATATAGAACGCCTTCGAGAAGTACAACCATGGGCGGTAAAAAAAGAACAAAAATGTCATAATCACAGAGAAGGTTTGGTGGCCCAGTACATATGAAATGACAGGGAAATGTCTACATGACTGTTGATTTTGCAAAATAACAATAAGTAAAATTGTTTCTGCCCCAGTGTCAGAATTACTGAACTCTCCTCAGATGAATATGAGTACAGATGTTTGTGTGCCAGTTTGCTACAGTAACTATTTGTGGTGCTGGGTGACGAGTATTCTAAATTCCCATTGTAGAGTCAGCAGCAGCAATGCCAGATAATGCTGTTGTAACTCCAGCCTTCAATAATATTTGGACTACCAGACATGATCAGGTCATATAGTGGTTCACATTTCAACAGCACTAAGCTCTAACGGTTTTGAGACATGATTACAGAAGGGTAAGCTTTTAGGCCCTGACAAGTAGCACTTTAGGTAGATTCACAGTCCACATAAGAAGGATTGTTAATGTTAAGACGATGCCCCCCCACACAAAAATAACCTCTAGAAACTTCCTTACTAACATAACCCCTCCCAATAAATGCCCATGACACATAGGTACACATGTGGGTTGGACTGCACAGTTGGGCTTATAAAGGCCCTGATGGTTATTAATATAGTTAGTATAACTATGGACTTAGGCCATTGGGGAAAATAGCTGTACAGCATGTTATGACTCTATAGGACCACAGTGCATCTAAGAACAGGGAAAACACATGCTAAAATATGAGTTTGAGAAAATTTCATTTGCCAGTGAAATGTGAGATAAGCATAATGATGATATGAGGAAAAATAAATGTTGAGAAAAAGTGAAAAAATGAAAAGGCATGAATATTTCAAAAGACAGGTTAAGTAATGCACTTTCCAGAAAGAAAAAATCTGTTTTACAAAATAGGTAAGGTAAAATAAACATGTTCAAATTAATAATTCAGAGAGACATTTTGCAAAACATATTAAAAACACATCTGTAAGATCTCTGGATACCTTTGTTACTTTTAACAGCTGGGAGTAAAAACTAAGAAAATTTTAATAAATTTGATGGAAACAGACTTTTGCTCAGAAGGTCACAAATACCTGCAAAGAAATGTGTTTATCTAACATATTCTGGCTGGAATTCACAGACACAGGGCTTGTGTTATCAGTGTTGGAGCCTCCAGCAAACTTTAATTTGAGAGCCCCAATACGATTGTTCTCACATCACAATAATAATACTTGCAGGCCAAAGACATTGGCAAGTGTATGCTGTATATATTATAGTGTATATATAATTGGTGAGAGAGGAAACAAAAAAGAAAGTTTGTGGAGCAGTATTCCCACATTTGCATTTTTTTTTCTTTCTGTAGCAGCAGAATTCCCATGTCTGTATGTTTCTCCTTTATGCAGCATTCTCCACTAACAGATTATGTCTGAAGCAGGTGATACAGTTGACTGAACACTTTGTGGGCACTGACACCTGCTGTAATTAATAGCTCCATTCACTGGTATTCTGCTGTTGCCTTAGTTAATAAAACCTTTTTCATACTTCTTTTGAGTAAATGTTCTGATTACTAACATTTACTTTTGTCTTTAGCAGTATGGGGGAGGGCAGAGCAAAGCTCCAGCATAATACAGATGCTATGGAGTCAGCTTGTGGACTACCTTACTAACTGTACACACAGCGGAGAAGAGGAGATATGTCAATTACAGGCTCTCATTTTTTTAATATGATCAGTAGCATGGGTGTAGCAAGCAATTTCCATTTTGTACTCTTAAGCTTTTAATGCTAGCCCCCCTTGGAAACCAATCACTTAACATCTCTCAAAATGCTGTCTACGCAAGCACTTAAATGTAAGTGACAGTTTCAACAGTTCCCCCTAAAACTATTAAAGTTATTGTTTTAGATTAGCAATATTGCACCTGTTGTTGGAGACATTCATTTTAACAGTTGTGGACATAATATGACCTAAAAAAGGCATATTGATTTGATGCTCAGAAAAGATGTACAAAGGGTATGCCTGGCTATACCCCTGATCAGTAGTCAAGTTGTTCTGATTTTCAGAAAAGTATACTGCAAGCTGAGATGAAAGGTAAGTTTGCAGGCAGCATTGTTTCCCTGCTATCAGCACATTAGCTAGTCATACAAAGAAGCAGCAGGCACTAGATAGTGGTAGGTAATGTCTAGACATCCAGATCTGATCCAGCTACACCCTGACAGTAATTTGCTGCTTTTCTTTTTCTATGTTTTTTTTTTTTTTGGGTTGAGCAGTCATCAAGATCAGCAGTCAGGTGCATACCTCTCAACCATCAGGGACAAATCTCAAGAAAATCATGGACAGGTTCAGAAATTAGGAAAGAGAATTAAATTATTTTAATTATTTCAATTCTGCATAAATGTTTAAGTGCACTTATTACCGGTGTGGTAATACTACTTTGTACTTTTTTGCTCTCTTCAATCTGATTACATTTTTTAGTTTGTTTTGTGACCTTCCTCCTGTATTTTAGTTAGCAGTTGAGGGAAGATTGTCTTTCTGCATTATTCTGCACTTCTGTATTCACAAGTAGAATTACTTGTAAAAGCTGTTTGTATTTCAAACTTTGTTGGGTCAAAACCTGTAGTTTAATTCACAGCTGTGGCAGAACTGTGTACTACTACCAGATTTGTGCCTTAATTATTTATTACTGTATTTTTCCATAAACAGTGTTAAAGGGTACATTTTTGCCTAGTCTGGTGCCTTAAACTGTAGTAGAAGTTCAATAGTGAAAGAATTGTCTCTGCTCCAGTTTGTGCTTCAGGGCTTTTATGTTCTGCTTATCATTTACCTGCCTGCATTCTGTGTCTGCCCCATCCCCTACTAATATATTAAACTAAATTTTCTGAAAAAGCTTCAATGTTACCTTTATTTGATTGTTAGCCTCTGTAACAAGCCTGGTTGTTCCTTGCAAATTTGCCAACTGTAGCACCCTTCTGCTGTTGTTTTATAAGGCTGTGTCTCTGCCCTCCAGCCCTTATGATTATCTGATTTCTACAGTCCTTCCCTCCCATCTTTCATTGCTATTGACTGCTATATAAGCTATTTATGTACTCCTCCCATGAATTGTTTTCCATAGACTTATGATACTGAGTACCCATCCAGAAAACCAGTATTTTTGTTGAGTAAACCTCTTGTGATGACCCCTCTCTGGGCCAGTAATCAAGGAGCCCAAATCCACACCAGTGACACTAGAGAGGGATGTACAGTTGGAATACAATTTGATACACTGAGTATTTCCAGATGCAGACCTCTCTGCATCAAGCACAGTTTCCTTTAAGAGCACAGAGGGAACACACTCAGCCCGGGGTCTGGATGTAGCTATATCTGTCTCCCTGTGGGTCCCCAATAAAACTCCCCACTGGTACAGTTCTAGGGTTAGGTCCTTGGCCAGAGTGTCCAAGCCAAGTTCTCCAGCACTATCTCTGTGAGCCCAGTGCTTCATGTCACTGCTCCAAGTAACTGACACACACAAACACACACACACACACTGTGAGATTTGATTTTTCACACACACACACACACACACACACACACACACACACACACTGTGAGATTTGATTTCACACACACACACACACACACACACACACACACACACACACACACACACACACACACACACACACACACACACACACACACCTGGGAAAGGCTGGCACAGATTTACCTGCTGTGCCTCCTTCTGCCCAGAGTATAAGGTAGTTATCACCACCACCAGACACTCCACAATCAGCTAGTCTAAGGCCCTTAACAAAGGATTTCCAATTATAATGTGTAATATTAATACCGATACAGCTAGGCCTTGAGGAGTGGCCCACACACTGTCACCAAATAAATATAAGCACTGTTACATGTGGGCACAAAGCCTGCCACCCCTACTTGTGGTTTTTGACTACTTCATGAGCAGCAACACTCATATGGGTCAGCTATGGTGCACCCCATCGGGGAGCATGCTCATGTTCCAATAGCTTTACCTCTTCCTACCAAGGACTGCATCAAGCCTTGACACCACAGACCAACACTGTACACCACCAAAGGTCAAGTCATGGTAGCTTGAACCTACTGCTAGAGTTTGTAATCCTTGACTCCCCACAACCCCTCAGAGAATGTGTATTCCATGTTCACCTCCCATGGCATTATCCCTTCTCATATGTTTTAGACACCTTTCACTGTGTTCCCCACCTCTGCAAGTGATAACTCATCGTGTAAACTATGGAAGTATTTTATATGTGATGCACAATGTGGCCAACCCATGCACTCTCCTGCATAGCCTTGGTGTAATAACACATGCATCATTTTATTCTCTGTTGACTGTGTCATACCCTATTGATGCGGAACAGATACTGTTTGTCATTTCTACACTGTGCTGTATCTGCATCTACCTTGGCTGTGGCACTGCTGCAGCTGCATGTTTCTCAACTGACTCTCCACCTTGCTGTTTCATGTCTGGTACAGCTGTTTGGGTGGTCTTGCCAATATGCTCACCTAATACTCCAGATGTTTGTGCAGTGCCATATTTTGCAGCATTTCACACAAACTAAAACCTTGTTGCAGATTTCTGGAGTGTATTGCATGCATCCACTTGACATATCTAGGCATAAGAAGTGTCCCTTAAGTATCACAAACACCTGCACCACTACACTACACATCTTAGCATGTGCTGCATTATAAGCCATAATATTTCAGGGAAATAGTTGATGCCAGTTTTCAGGCCATTTTGCAACTATTCTTCTACTTTCTTAATAAATACTTGTTGGATCTCAGATGTGAGTTGGGCTGATATTTGTATGTATTGTGATGCTGACATAGTGTTGTTTTGAACTGCTCATTAATTGGGGCACACATCAATCCAAGAGGTCCTAACTGTTTCTTGTTGTGCTTCTAAGGTCATAAAATGCCCACCTGAGGAACTAAATATACTCTTCCAAATGTTACAGCCTAATACAAAGGAAGTGATTTGGGATTTCTGAAACTGAGACCTGCAGCATCCCTATCTTGTCCCAAGTGGGTTACTGAAAGGTTTCTGTAATGAAAATGATTAATGCAGTATATACCTTAATATCCACAGGAATGAGCATACCATACATCCCCTTAATTAACTGTGTCACCCCTTAATTTGGTTTCTGGTTGACACAGTTTGACAAGGAACCTTAAAGCCCTCCTGTCCTCATGGAAATGGTCCATGGTATGATAGTTACAGATCTGGTGGCATGTCAGGTACTATATGTACCTGCTCCATTGGCACAGATGGCTGAGACATTCAAGAATTCCAGTACTGGCTGTTATGGCAGCCATTAACACAAACTGCTGAGCTATTGTTACTGTTAACCTAAGCATTACTCCCCAAACATACACCACAGTTCTTGGTACAAAAATGAGTATGTCCCACAGTGCAGCAAGCCCCTTTTTTGTTATGGAAACAATCTGTTATATAGGGTCATTATTTGCATACACCTTTTGGCACATTTGCATGGGGATCTACATTTCCATATCATTATCTGGCCCAGAGGGTGACAGGACTAACAAGAAAGAGAGTAAAAAGGATTAGTCCAGATAAAATCACTTTAGCCAGCAGATCTGGGAGACTTTCTCTGTGATACCTTCCCTGTGAGAGGAATATTGATGCCATGTTGAAATTTCAAGTAGCTTGTTCAGTTATGTAGGTAGATGTATGAGTGTTTTTGTTATAATCTGCTAGTTAAAGTGATTTTATAGGTTCATAAGTTCATAGGTTGGTACTAGGCTATCGGCCCTAGGGCCTATACAAGCCTAGCCATAACAATTCCCTGGCTATTTCTTCCCACAATATTTACTTCTCTGGACTCCTGTCTAGCAGAATGACTGACGTGATCCCTGGGGTGAATTTCCTATCTCCCATCCAGTCATCAAGGTTCCTTTTGAAGAGGGCCAAGGAGGCGCTCTGCTTGACATGTATGGGCAGTCTATTCCAGAGTCTGGGGAGTCTCTGGGTCAGGACCCTATCCCTCAAGCATGTTTTGTTCATTGTGATGACAAGGTTTAGATCCCTGGAGAATGCGGCTCTGAGGGATTTGGATTTCTTTAAGTGTAGCATGTCCAACAGCTCTGGGTTTGACATGGCCTTTATGTTAAGCAGAGATTGCCTCTGAGTAGATGATATGCGACAGACTATAGCTGGAGTTTTTTTAGATGGTCAGCATAGGGCATCTGCTTTAGGCATGTGATTCTTTTAGTGAGGTGTTTCCCTGGCCTTTCCAGTTGTTGCAGATGTCTTGAGAGGTACATACAAACAGGGCGTTGTATTCTATAATGGGTCTAATGAAGGATGAGTACAGTGGGACAATGACCTCCTGTTTTCTGGATGAAAAGCCTTTAGAGATGAGGTGTGCCACATAGAAGAATTTTCTGACTGTTGTGGCATTATGGTTATCGAAGGTGAGACCACAGTCCACCTGTTTCCCTAAGTCTCTTATCACACTTTTGGTGTTTAGTGTACTGCCACCTATGTGGTAATTCACGGGTACATGTTTTTTCCCAAAGGGGATAACTATACATTTCTTGGCATTGTGCTTGAGCCCATGGCTCTGGCACCAAGAATCTGTTTCTGTAAGGCTCTTTTGTAGAATATCCACATCATTTGGGGATTCAATAATGGCTCCCAGTTTGCAGTCATCTGCGAACTTTGTTAGCCAGAGTCCCTTAATGTTGGGCTGTACTTCAGAGAGGTAGATGCCAAACAAGAGTGGTCCCAGGAGAGAACCCTGAGGTACTCCACTTGTCACTTGTCTGGAGCTGGATTTGGAGTCGGCTACTTTTACAGTGTGGGTTCTGTCAGTAAGCCAGTTGGCAACCCAACAAGTGATGTAGCGATTAATGCCCAGCTTAGTAAGTTTATCTGTGATTCCAGAGTGGGGGATGGTGTCGAAGGCCTTGGCAAGGTCCAGATAGGCTGTGTGGACTACCTTACTGTCATCCACAGCTCTGGAGACTGATTCAAAGAAGTCAATCAGGTTCAGAAGACAAGATCGGCCCTTCATGAACCCAAACTGGGTGGGGTCCAGTGTTTGAAGGTTGCCAATGTCTTTGTTTATAAGTTCCATGATAATACGTTCCATGGCCTTGCAGATCAGGCTCGTCAGACTGATGGGGCAGTAGTTCCTAGGATCCAAGGTGGATCCCTCCTTGTGGAGTGGGATAACTGTAGCTGTGCACGACTCAGTGGGCATGAAGTCTGAGGTGAGGCTATGATTAAACATGACACTTAAATGAGGTGCCAGTTAATTTTGTAGTTCATGTAGTACACAGCCCAGGATGTCATCTGGTCCCATGGATGCTGTATTATTAGCTTTGGAGAATGCGTTTTTTACCTGTGTGGCCATTATTACCAGAATGTGGCAATCTTTCAGTATTGAGATGGGCCATTTTGGGGGTGAGGGGGAGGTGAAGTTGGCACTGAATCGGTCTGCCAGGATATTGGCAATGTCCTTGGGATCAGTATATTTAATGCCATTCTGTTGTAGCTCAGAGCAGATCTGAGCATTGCCATTTAGATTCTTGACATAGCTATAGAATGTCTTGTGGTTGTCTTTTGAATCTTTGGCAATTTTATTTCGTAACTAGCTTTGGAGGATTTTATGAGGGATCTCAGCTTCTTATTGAGGATGGTAAGGAAGCTTTTTGCATCCTGGAATTTTCCTCTTTTGTTTAAATGTTTAAAATATTAGGTAATTAATAATTGTCCATACATTTGTAAATTCCCTTGCCTACTTTATATAGTTCAATGCTCAATTTGAAACTGCTCACAAAAGTCTACAGCATGTTTGCAAATATCTATTTAATATGTTTTCCTATTTTTTAATTGAAAACAAGAATGCTAATTTAAAAGGGGAGAAGGAAGAGAGTGATTGGTTAACTGGAAGCTGACTACATTAAACAGTTGTAAAAGATGTCATTTTAATATTGACAATTAGAGCCCCCCAAAAGTGATTTGGTGGTATGAAGGTGTGCACTGATGCTGAGTAAAGGCTCAGCCTACAGCTGAGCTCTGAAAAGTGAATGGTAAAGGAAAGACTTCTCATGATAGTGTCTGGATGTGAGATTCTCTGCAGAATTGTACAGCATTCTTAGGAATGATAGGAATCAGAAGTCAAGCGAGTCTCATAACCATTTATACCTTGTCAATATCCACCCTTAGGATGTATGTCACTTTCTCTAGGAAGCCTAAACTAGAAAAGTCTGGGCTGACGTTTTCAGTAGAACAAGAAATGATATGCTGATACAATGAACAAACAGCACTTTATTAAATATAAAAATAATACATCAGCTTGAGCAAGTGCTTTCATGCTCTAGGCAGCTGATTTGAATGTCAATCCAGGAAGTAAAGCAAATACTAATACCGATTGAATTAAGTGTGATATGCTAAGAAAAGGAGATTAGTTTACCAAGAGTTCTGAGGCTATAGTTTAAAAGCTGTTGTAGGGCCAAGTAGTTGCATGATTCTGTGGTGCCTTTTTCAAACAATTTTCACTCTTTTACATGTAGTACAGGTTCAAGAATCTTTTCCAGTTTTCAAATAAAGACTACTTTTCAAACGTATTCCTCTACTATGGCTCTTATAGTTTCCATTTGTCTGTCCAGTATGCGCCACAAATAGTTTACTTTGGCAAAAGTAAAAAAGCAATCTTCTGACAAGAAAATTAACTTTTCAAATATAAAAAAAATGTAATGTCACGATCGCCTCCTATTCAGCAATTCATGTGCCATAACACATTTATGAAAGACTACATCCCTCATAAACTTGCATATATTATTTATTGTACCAAATGAACAAAAACAGTCCTATACCACAGAAAGGGTAGCGTAACATTGCACTTAAAGTAGACTGGCTTCTCATTGTACATTTTTCACCTCTGTAGTATAGCAAATACATTAATTTTTTACTTTGTTGGTATGGTTTCCCATTATCACATTTTTGAACCTATTTTTCCGTTCTGGACAGCTTCAGTATGCTTATAAATTCCAGTTTACTAAGTCAGTTGACTGGTGGTTTGGGAAAGTACAGTTGTGTACACTTACCATAAATGTAGATGTTCGAGTGTATTCACTGTTGCAGTCATTACATTTGGGTTATCTGCTTGCAGGTAGCCCTCAGTTGGCCTGATTGACAAAGTCTTGGGTCCTGTATCGGTTGCTGTCCCTCCTTTCATGACGTCAGGTTGTCAGGGGTATAAAACATGCAGCCGATGCCATTATATCAGCTTTTCTTGCCCCAGATGTCAGGTGCCCCCTAATGGGAAGCAATTAAATATAAAAGAACAAAGATATACCTCCAACAAAAAAAGCAAATACACCAAAAAGGCTTTTAAGCATAGTAAAGGAAAGTAGAGGTATAGCTAAAAGAAGTTAGGTGGCTGGAGGGCGTGTAACCAGAACTGCAACAGTGAATACACTCGAACATCTACATTTATGGTAAGTGTACACAACTGTACTATGTTCTTCATGTTTCACTGTTGCAGTCATTACATTTGGGTAGATTCCCAAAGCTATGGTTGGGAGGAGGAATTTAGATAGCATTAGGGCCAGCTATAAGGCCCTGCAAGACTGCAGTGGCAAAGCCAGTTCTGGATTTAGAAAAAATTGGCAAATGATAATGCTTGCTGAAAGTATCTACAGAACTCCAGTTAGCAGCTTCTAGGATGTCCCTGGTAGGGATGCCTCTAAGAAAGGCTGTAGAGGTAGATGCAGCCCTGGTGGAGTGAGGTCTGATCCCCTGGGGGATAGGTTTTCCATGGTGCTTATAGCAGAAATGAATGCAATGGCTTATCCATTTAGAAATGTTTTGCTTTGAAATAGCCTTCCCCTCTGCCCCTGCAGCAAATGCCACCAGCAGTTGTTCAGATTTCCTTTGAGGTTTAGTCCTGTCCAAGTAGAATATAAGTTATCTGTGCACATCTAAGGAATGAAGTATCCGTTCCCCTTTATTCTGTGGATTGGGAAAGAAGGTTGGCAAATGAATGGACTGATTAAGAGCCATACTGGATACCATCTTGGGCATGAACAAGGGATTGGTTCTGAGGGACACTCTGTCCGCATGAAAGATGGCAGGCTCCACTGCCATAAGGGCCTGTAATTCAGATACCCTTCTAGCTGAAGTGATTGCTAAAAGGAAAGCTGTTTCAGAAAAGAAATTTTAAGTCTGCAGTAGGGCAGCGCTTGAAAGGAGGGAGAGTTTCTCTTCTCAACAAGTTAAGGTAAGGGGCTGGGGTTGGAGAGATCCTGGGTGGTTTCAAAATGTTGGCCCCTCTGAGAACTGTTTGAGCAGTGGATGAGAGAAGAGGGGAGGTTCTGTGTTATAATGAGCTGAAATGGCTGAGGTGTGGATTTTAATGGAGGAAAAAGACAGGCCCTTGTGAAGCATCTCAGTTAAGTATTGTAAAATCTGAGGTAAATTGGGCACTGCTGTGTCATATCCCTTGAGATTGATTCCAGGCACAGAATCTTTTCCATTTTTCAGCATAAGATTTTCTAGTACTAGGCCTCCTTGCCTCTAAAATGATATCCATCACAGGTTTGCTGAGGGATGGTAAAGGAGAGATTAAGTAATTAGCCAGGCTGCAAGGTTTAGTGTTAGAAGCTGAGGGTGCAGAATCTGGTTCTCCTGCTGAAACAGCAGGGAGGGAGTCTGAGGCAGGTGCCATGGAGGTAACCGTGACATACTGCGCAGAAGGGGGTACCAGTGCTGGAACAATCAAAATCATCCTTGGTTTGTCCTGTTTAATTTTTAGTAGTACTTTGGAGAGCAGTGGCAGAGGGGGAAGGCATAGACTGACAGGTTTTTCCAGCTGAAGGACAGAGCATCCACTTTACAGGCTTGTTTGTGGGGAGTCCTTGTGCCGAATTTTTCCAATTGGTAGTTCTAGGGAGAGGCAAACAGTTCTATATCTGGGCTCCCCCATTTGCTTGTCAACATGTTGAAGTCCTTGGATCCAGTTTCCACTCATGTGGGTCCATGAGGTTTCTGCTTAGTCTGTCTGCCAGTGTATTTAATTTTCCTGGCAGGAATTGAGCTTGTAGGTGCACTTAGTAGCTCAAGGCTGTACTCCACAATGCCATGGCTAGTCTGCAGAGGGGGTAAGAATGTGTATCCCCTGCTTGTTTATGTACCACATAACAGTGGTGTTATCCGTCTTTACCCTTAGTTGTCCCGGAAGAATGTGGTCCTTGAAGGCTGTCAGAGCATTCTGTACAGCTAACATTTCTTTTTGATTGATATGCAGGTGCCTTTGACTTGGGTTCTATTTGCCCTGAATGCACTTCCCTGCCAGATGAGTCCCCCATGCATAGTTGGATGTGTCTATTGTTAGGGTTTGGGTGGCAGGGGGTGGTGTAAAAGATAGTCCCTTGTTTTGGTGGCAGGCTTTTGCCCACCAAAGGAACTCTAGGCGTAGGCAAGGTATGATAGGAATCATTGTTTCTAGGTCCTGAGAATGTTGACACCATAGGCTTTTTAGATACCACTGTAGTTTCCTCTATGGAATTAGAAGAATACAGGAGGCCAGGAACCCCAAGGCCTGCAGTCTTGTCTTGCAGATAGCAGGGTTTTTGTGGCCACTTGTTTGAAGTAGGTTGTCAAATGAATTTGTTTCTCTGGCATGAGGTAAGCCATCTGGGAAGTTGTATTCAAGCTTGTCCCAGGAATATAATTTGTTGACAGGGTACCAGATGTGATTTCTTTTTGTTTATGGTGTACCCCAGACAAGTTAGAACCCTTTGTACAAAGGCCAGATGATTCAAAAGTATGTCCTGGCTTTCTGCCTGAATTAGACAATCGTCCAGGTATGGGTATATTTGAATATTTCTTTGCCTGCAAAATGCAATAACTGGAGCTAGGCACTTTGTGAATACCCTGGGTGCAGTAGATAAGCCAAAGGACAGTGCAGAGAACTGATAGTGCATGTAACCTGCTTTGAAGCGAAGGTATCTTTTGCAAGATTCCCTGATTGGGATGTGCAGGTATGCTTCTTTTAAATCTAGTGCTGCCAGCCAGGCATCTTTGCCTAGCATAGGAAGTAACTGGAGAAGAGTCAGCATCTTGAATTTTGGAATCTCCAAAAAGGTGTTTAGAGTAGACAGGTCCAGGATAGGATGCCATGAATTGTCTTTTCTGGGTACCAGGAGGAGAAACCTTGTCCCTTTTCCTTTTCTGGTACCAGTTGAATAGCCCTCATGCTTAAGAGAGAAAATACTTGTTTTGGGGCCTCGGCCCACTGATTTGGGGGTAAGTCTGGACACCCGCTTGGTGTTGGCAATGTGTGGAAGTGAAATCTGTATCCCTGGGACACTACATTTAAAACCCATTTGTCCTGGGTAATGAGTTCCCAATTCATTGCATGAAGAGCAATCTTTCCCCCCAAAGGGGCAGTCAGTTGATAAGTGCTTGGAAATTTTAAAAGGAAGTCATTGAGACAGTTTATCATAGGGGGAGTCTTATTATTCCCAGATTTGGAAGTGGAGGCCCCCCACTGCTTAGTTCTGTGTGTCCCATGGCACTGAAACCTGGGGTTTTTGCTGTGTCTGGGTTTGACTTGAGAAGACCTGGAAGGGGCTGGAAAGAACCAATTCTTAGAGGGCCAGTGCCTACTAAATCTAGGAGGCTGAACTTGTAAAAAATCTTTAACAGTTTGCATAGATTTAGCTTTATCTTCAATCTTTTTAAGAACTTCCTCAGCCTTGTTGCCAAACAGGCAGTCCTGATTTAAAGGAGCATCCAACAATTTAGCTTTAACATGATCAGGCAAAAAATGCTCCTTAAGCCAAGCATGCCTTCTGAGCACAGACCCAGTAACAACAGCCCTGCAAGAGGCCTCTAATGAATTAAAACCACATTGCAAAGTATGTTTTCCAACTTGTTCAGCAGAATGCATTAAATCCTGTAATTCTTTATTTTCCACACTGTCAGGAATAAACATAATTTTCTGTTTAAGCAGCCCAATAACATGTTGCTGATACTTTAACATATGAAACTGGCAGTTTAAAGTGCTAATGGCCAAGGTTGCAAAAGTGTAAACCTTCTTACCCCATCTATCCAGCACCCTGGAGTCTCTATCAGAAGGGGTAGGATTTTTAGCAGTAGAAGCGTTAATGCCCTTGGGCCCCTGTGAAATAGTCTCTGGATCTGCAATAGGATTTTTAAAAAAGGAACTTGTGGGACTCAGGGACCCTATAGTATCTGTCAGGTTTTCTGGGAGCAGGAGGCAGGGAATCAGGGGCCAAACTAGATTCCGAAAAAGCATCATCGACAATGTTTAGTACAGGAGGAATAGCTAAAGGCCTGTGCTGAGGTAGAAGGAAATCCCTAAGCCTCTTTTTTGAATCAGAAAAATCTTGGCTTTCCCAGTGGAAATGCTCCATTAGAGTACGTAAGGTTATCCCAAAAGAAAAATCCTCAGGAGGGAAAGCAGAGGGAATGGAGTCCTCTGCATCAGAATCTTCATAAGTAGATACGGGCAAATCCAGATCATCAGAAGAATCAGAAAAAACAGAATCCTGATCAGAAGATTCATAATCAACTTCAGTCTTAGGCCTCTTAGAAGGGGGTTGGCTACCCCTGATTAGAGTTATTAGATCTTCAGCCATTCTTATCATTTGTTTTTTAGGCATAGAGGCCTGAGCATGTGGCCTGGGCATCATTTTTTTAGGCAAGGATCGAGATTTAGGCCTAAGTAAAGAAGGAGGCGTTGATTTAATATGCAAGTCTGTAGGCCTGAATACACCCTCAAAAGCCAGTGCCTGCACAGTGGCTCTGGACCCATCCAAGGTAGAGGCATCCATGGGTTCTATAGTTGAAGCATCTCGCGGCATACTGGATTCCGAATGGGTCTCAGTAGAGGCCTGCGTATCAGAAGTAGCGGGTATCAGGGGCTGCGAAAGCCCCTCACTGAGTACCGGCGAACTGGCGACTGCCTTAGGAGAAGCGTCATCTGCAGTTTTGGACCTCAGCGGCCTGTCTCTGTCTTTATCTTTGTGTTTTTTAGGAATCCCGGTAGTCGGATGGCTAACCGACGACATTTCTGGATAATTAAACCGAGAACCAAAATATTTAGAGGTGAAAATATACCGATGACGGATAGTGTGCTGATTAAATAAAGCACAAAACCAACAGCAAGGTACCTCGTGGTCAGGGCCTAGGCAAGTAATACAGTACGAATGAAAATCTTTATGAGGTATTTGCTTTCCACAAGTAATGCAATTATTAACTTTTACTGACATCGGAAAGGAGCAAGAAAAAGTTTCCTCAACAGGGTACTTAGCTTTAGTTGAAGACTTTGGTTCTGAAGCTCAAAAACTTAAATTTCAGGAGTCGGCCAACCAGCACTTGCGAACTGCTTCTGCTTCAGGCACCGCACTGCAAGAAAGACTGATGTAATAGCGTCGGCTGCATGTTTTATACCCCTGACGACCTGACATCATGGAAAAAGGGACAGCAACCGACGCAGGACCCAAGAATTTGTTAATCAGGCAGACTGAGGGCTACCTGCAAGCAGATAACCCAAATTTAATGACTGCAACAGTGAAACATGAAGAACATCTAATATATGCTTGAGAATAGTAAGGTCCTTGGCACAATGCATCCATAATCATTTCTACATACCTGCTTTACAACTAAGTACATCTTTATATCCTAAGCTAGATATATCAATGAAAGAGTGATTGCACTACAACTTTAAATTTTGCAAAAGCCTTTCAGTAGCAGAATAAGAATATTGCAGGCGCATATTAAAACCTGCAACATTATGTCTGAAAAAAAAAATCTGTTGTCTGATGTAAGCAGCCTTCAGATGTTTAGTAAACTCATGGATGGCTAAAAGACCTGGAATCAGCAGAAGTTGGATCATTTCTCTGTACCTTGTTTTCAGACATTCTGCAAGCAGAAGCCTGACATAAAGCCAGATCAGAAACTTGGAAAGAGCACTGATTTTTCTTTACTGTTACTTGCAATGTTACATATCCAAAGTGGCTTCCGCCTACGCAGTCTAATCAAAGAGCACAGGTACAGTGCTGTAGCAAATTATATCCTATCTGACAGATATATTATAAGCAACATGCAACCTGACAAAATGACTTCTGAGATACAGGACTTGGGTATGTTTTAGAAAATATTCAGTCAGTTGAATAAGGCATTTTACATCTGAATACAAATCTAAGGAAACTGACACAAAAGAATATATGAGGTATATGAAAGTCACTACAGTTTATCTGCCATTGCTTTTAAATTAGACTTGTATTACTACTAGGCAAGTCTTTTCCTTGTCAACAGTGTTCAGACAACTGAAAAAAATGTGGACTAGATGTTGCCAACTATAGAAGGTAAAACAAGCAATGATGTATTTGAAGAAAAACTCCCTGTGGATATATTCTTTTTCATTACTAGCTGTGAATGGCACTGAATGGTATTTATTAAGCACGTGTCTGTTTTCAGGATGATTTGCAAGCACATTTGATGGCTAAATGACTGGTTCAGAGTAAAAAAATATACAAGGACAGAATGAAAAAAAATCAACAATGGTATACAATTTAACCCTGGACAGGGAGGAGTAATAGATTTCATAACTAGGGAAGGTCACAAAGCTGTCCATGTTATTTAAACCAATTTTAGAAAGATCATATTATGCTCTCAGTCTAAATCTCAAAGATTATGCTTATTTTGGGTACAAGTAACTTCTTGTAAGTAGGTTCACTCTCATTAGATGAAAGCAGTCACGTGGTTATATAGGCAACAAGGTTCCTGTCCATAAAACATGTATTGTGGGCATAGAGGGCCAATGTATATCCAACTATATTCTGAAATATTTGAAACGACCTATGCAGTAGGAACTTACATGTGCCAAAAAGGATTATATTATCCTTGTAATACAGATGATCCTATTTTTAACACAAAACCACTTCCAAATCTTTTGGAATTTGTGCTGTAAACTGCCCTGAGGTGTGTAAAGCTAGATCGAGAGCATATTACATGACTTTCAGCCCATTGGTTTCTGAACCAAAATCTTTAATAAAAGGGAAATAAGTTTTCAGAAATCAAGCCCTAGGGGGACATCAGCAAGGACTGAGCCAACACTTGACTGCATCGTTTTGAAGCATTCTGCCCCTTCCCTAAAGCAGTTTCTGAACCAAGCTTTTAAACTACAAAGGTGACTTCTATTAGCAGCCCATCATCCATATTAGTGTGTACAGCATTTATAATTAGGAGGAGAACAGTTACTGCATTATGATGTTTCTTGAAGCCATGTTGTTTTGAAATAATAATACCATACCTGGTAAGGAAGCCAAGCACCTGATTTTAGGCAAACATATGAAATACTTTACTCTATTAATGTTAAGCTGAAATTGGATTGATGTCTTCAGGAGTCTAGAGACTAGGGGAAATAATGCTATGCTTTCAAACCACTAAAACTTCTGGTGATGCGATGAATAAGTTAGCAATTTAAGTCAGTGGTCTGGCAATGAAGACGAGTGCCATCTTTAGAGAGGTTGAGTCTAAGAAATGAGTCACCAGAGGACTTATCAGGGAGAAGTAGCTCATGTTCTTAATTTCTGAGATGTTAATGTTCCTGAAATGACAGCAGAGTATTAGACTCAGTGAATATGAAGTCCTCAGTACTAATGCTGTTCAGATCAAGGAATAATGAAGGGTAAGCTAGTTGATAAACCCATGAAGAAAGCACAAAGATCCTTGGTTAAAAAATCGTGTCTATTATTAAGAAGAAAAAGATGTTATCAACATGTCCTTAGATTCATTTTTATGTTTTAATTCTGATCCACAAATCCTAGAATGACTAGCTGAGATTTGTTGCATACTAAAAGAGAATTTTTTTTAGCTATTTCATTTTTTTGTGTCCGTAGACTTATTTTAACATGCTGTATTACTCTTTCAGTAAAGTAGGATATGATTTCACTAATCGTTTGGTGTGAATACAGAGGAAGGCCATTCCAATCCATAAGAAATAGTTCCGTGTGCATAGCAGACTCCCTCAGAAGGGAGCAGTGTCTGCATATAATAAATAATGGGGAAACTTCTGTGTGTGGATGATTTAAGATTCATTAGAGTTCAGGCACCTAATAAAAACACTGTGAATATCCCTCTTAATAACAGGGGGTAGAAATACATTCTTTAAAAACTTTCCAAAGTATAAATCCACTAATGAAAAGAGGGAAGCACAAGCTAACTCAAGTCAAATCTTCTTTATTAAAAAACACACAAACAAGCAATCAAAATAGTAGCTGAAAAAAAACAGAATAAAGTGTAGAAATTCACCATTCCATTTTTATACCTGTTTGAACGCATAGGAGCGGTTTACTAGGGTAGCTGTGTTGTACAAGACAATTAGCATGTTTAATTGCTAAATACGCCTTTCCCCATACACTGGTGTGATATTCGACACAGTGCTGCCCTACTTCAAGCTCCATGATTCCAGGATATGTTAAAGTAAACTAAACTAAAAGTTAAACTAAAAATTAAATTTGAATTGCTTGCTTGTGTGTTTTTTAATAAAGAAGATTGACTTGAACTAGGTTGTCTTTCCCTACTTTTATTAGTGGATTTATACTTTGGAAAGTTTTTAAAGAAAGTATTTCTACCACCTGATATTAGGTGGAACATTCACAGTATGGTTTTTATTAGGTGCCTGAACTCAAGGGAATCTTAGATCTTCAACTCAGAGAAGTTTCCTCATTGTTGTTTTTGGTCCCAGTATATTGACATACTGGGTTTGTGAGACTTCAAGGGACACCACCAGACTTTTTTCTGCATATAATAAGGACTCCTAGAAGATTAAATCTTTTGAAGAACCATGAAGGAATGAAGGACTTGAACAGTGCACCATTGGGTTCCTTTGTAAAAACAGAAATGAGAGATATTCATGCAAGGAGAGTTAATTTTTATCTGGTCAAGGATGATACAGATTTTGACAAGCTAGGTTAATATTGCCTATATATGAAGTCAACACTGGTTAAGATAATGTTGTATATAATATCATCATTTTATTGTTATTTTTGTTTGAATCTGTTGGTTCTGTTGGCCACTTCTGACAGCCTAAGTACTTGTAATCTATTTTGTATTATTATTTTTTGTATTTGTTTTGGCCCTGGTAGTGGTTAACAAGGCTCCTCCTGGACCTCAAGTATCATGGTTAACAAATGTAAAAATAACAAAAATCACAGAGTGGTTCCATGTGACTGGATCCATCCTTGTGAAAGAAAACATTAGTAATGAGAAGATATGTATGCTCTTGTTTTATTTAATTATTTTATTTATTTATTTATTTCTATTTGTTAACTGGAGTAGAGCACTGATCTACAAACACCGTTTTTCAGACTCAGCCCCAGGAACACTGCCTGGTTAAGTGAATTGCTCAGAATCACACAGTAGGTAAGTGAAGACTGATGGTATCAAACCCTACATTACAGGAAGCAGTTCTTTCACATCTCATAGCCTTACTTCTCCGTGCTAGCTGCCAGTTTTAAACATGGTATACATTTTCAGGAATTGGTATTATGAAACCTTGTATTCAAATCAATAAACATTTTACAGAGGAGCTATGGGAAGATGGTGGTATATGTTGCTGCTATGTACTATATATAACTTGTTACATGCCTTAGTGTTATCAGGATAGTTTGCTAATAGGGTCCATACTTCTCATAGGAGGGCTTAATACCAAAAGGCCAGAGTGCCGACAAAATTTAATCATGAGCATAATATCCCCACTGGCCATTAACCCAGGTCTCTCACATCTAACTTTTGGTATTTAGTAGTGAAAATTCAAATATGAGGAATGTTGGAGAACCTGGAGCTGGTTGATGGCCAGAATAACTTTATTTTATTATCCAGACAGACTTCCTGATGGTCATGTTTGTTCTTCAGGCTCCTCAGACTGATTTTTGCAACTTTTACTTTGAAAAATACTATGAAACTAGAGAACAGAGGTGCAATGGTGAGAGGCAGAGAGAACCACAGTAACAAACAGTTTTCCAGAGGGGGTAAGCATGACTATGCAAAGTTAAATGGTAATGAGTGACACATACTTTTCTTTTTTTCTGGGAAGACTTAAGGAAAATGGGAGAGTGACTTTCCACCAGCAGTTAGGTGTAGAATAACTGATAATCCGATGTTGTCTGCTCCATCTGTATTTGATCTGTGGGACTTCAGCTCCAACTTGGATCCAACACCAGCGTATTCTAAAGCTTTTCAGCTTGGCTTGGCTCTTTCTCCCTTACCCATAACACACTGCTTCTCCATCAGCTCCCAAGATCTAGTTTGCCAAATTTCATGGTTGTCAGCTTGGTCCTTAGCTCCATGCTTTTCTTTTCTCTCAAAATTTTCATACAAACTACCCTCTAGGATGCTCACCTAAGTGTTTCTATTGCTTGGGCATGGAGATCTTAGACTCAGTGTGTTCAATTTCTGAGAGCTTCAGCTGTTGGACCTTAAATAAAAGAAAAAGGGTAAGGTCATAATTAAGGGTATTTTGCCTCCTAGTTCTTTGATTAGTTCTGAGGCATCTCCCCCAGATCCCAAGACTGGGTCTGAGAAACCTCAGGCATTAGACACCAGGCAATCCACCTCAGGGACAGCTCTCTTGTGTTCTCTGAGTCCAAAGGTCCTTCATTTTTCCGGCCTCCCTGGGTTCCTCTGTGCTGGCTTTGGCTCTGACACCTCAAAGCCAATTTATTTTGGTGCCAAAAACCTCAAAGAAGGCTTCACAGGTTCCGAGCATTCTCATTCCATTTCTGGATAAAGGGGCACTGTTGAGTAGCATAGCTTCCCCGTTTTCCCCCGGTACTCCTCCTCACTCACTACAGTCCACTCCTTCACAACCTCAGTTCCGAGCTTCTCCAGCTTAGATGCAACACATGGAGTCACCTTCGCACAGACCCTCAAAGCTAACTGTAATGTCCCCTCTCTGGGGCAGTAATCAAGGAGCCTGAATCCACACCACTGGCACTGGAGAGGGATGTTCATTTAGAGCAAAAATAGATATACCCAGTATTTCCAGATGCAGCTCTCTCCATCAAGCACAATTTCCCTTAAGAACACACAGGAAGCACACTCAGGCTGGGGTCTTGATTTCTCTCTCTCTGTCTCTCCCCAGATCCCCAGTAAGGCTCCCCACTGGCACAGCTGTTGAGTTAAGTCCTTAGCTGAGTGTCCAAGTCAAGACCTCCAGCACCCTCTCTGTGAAATGAGTGCTTCATGTACCCACCCCAAGCAGTTGACATACATACTCTTTGAGATTTGAGTTACACATACACACACACACACACACACACACACACACACACACACACACACACACACATGAAAGGCTGGCACAGGTTTACTAGCTATTCCCCTTTCTGCCCATACTATAAGGTAGTTTCTGCCCCCACTAGATACTCCAAAGCCAGCTACTGTACAGCTTTTGCAAGATTACCCAATTATACTGAGTGAAATTAATACTAATACAAATGGCAGTTTTTGGCCAATGCGGTAAGGCTTGCAGGAGTGACCAGAGCTGTCACCAAATATACATAAGTACTCTCAGAGATTAAAATATTCTCTAAAAGACCAGACAAAATGAAAACTTTAAATATATTTAATAATAATAAAAGAACATGAAAATACTACATTTCTATTTATAATAAACATCAGAGTTTCAACCACTGGAAATATTAATATAACATAGATGAATAGATTCACACAGATACAGAAAAACAGCACTACATTTTCACTATATTTTCCTGACCAATCTAAAGAGCTACTATTCCCTGGTCACTTACTAGCTCAAGGCAAGATGAAGTGGGTGAGTGATCCTTCTATGTCAGGTTTCCAAAATAGAGTGCCATGAGACTTCTGTTTCAGCTAGTATTAAACATTATTTTAGTGATATATTCCAGAATGACATCACATACATCTGGTCATCTGACTTCTGGTTCCCATGCAACCCCCCATTACTAGAAACTGTCAGGATTTAGAATCTATGTTTCAATAACACACACACACACACACACACACACACACACACACACACACACACACACACACACACACACACACACACACACACACACACACACACACACACACACACACACACACACACACACACACACACAGTCTTGCTAAGATCTGCTGCAGCTCCTGGAAGTCATAAAACAATATATTAGTTCTGCTGTCCCTACAGGAGCTAATAACCCATACTTCTTACATACATTACATCTCTGGCTTCAATCAAAACTGTGAGATAACATCTTTATGGCATAGGCCCAGTAATTTATTTTCTTACTATTTTGAAAGTTTGAGATTAACCTCTTCTCTTCCTGTATCCTCTGTTAAAGCATATACATTTAAAAAGTTGCAATACATTACAGTCTGATGTACATGTATATTTATTTTCTGTCCAGCAAGGCACATTGTTGATACATGTTCAACACAAGCCACTTTACAAATACATGTTTCAACACAGGCATCTGTACAAATCAGTTTGCACTGCAAATGGCATATCATTCTTTACAAAATTCCAGCTAGCTACCCTACTTCTCCTGGCATAGCTGGCAACACCATACATTGTCACATTGTCCTCAATGGATTCATATGTCTGGTCATCCACATCAGTGAGCAGTATCAAACAGTCAGCACTGGAGCAGCTGATGTGGTCCTTTTTGCAGGCACAGATGCAATTAGGCCTCATTCCCTCATGTCATACACAGACTCCAGGACTTCCTCAGCTCCATCACATCCAAGGTCTTTAGGGCCAGTTGAGTTTCCACCCTCAGGATCAAATCTGGAAACCTGGTGCTCTTTGGATCCATCATGTTAATTGGCAGCTTCTACCCAACCTGTTTAGGGCTGATGGCCTCCTCAGAACCATGGTGTCAAGTCTTGAGTTTCAGGGTTGGGGTTGACAGCTTTGTTCTCCAGTTCATCACTCCCCCTCAAAACCTTGGTCTTAGGTAACTCAGTTTCAGTCTCAAAATCTGGTCTGGCACAGTGCCTTCAGGGTTTGAGGTTGTCTTTGGTGCCTTCAGGTTTCAGGACCCTCAAATCCAGGAAACCACTTCAGCCTCAGTTTTTGATGTTGTAGAGATGATGCTGCTTGTCAGAAAGAAGGGTTGGATATCTCCAACCAGCAATCCCTTCCATTTTCCATTTGTGCTGCTGACCATTCATCAGGCTGTTTCAGACAGCTTGCATCAATTGGCCTCCAGTCTGCCCCTTTGGAGGGGATACTCCACTGTCCCCCTTCTTCTGCTTATTTGGAGAGGGAAAATTCAGGGAAGAGAAAGTGCAAAAGGAAGCACTTGGATTCTCTGGAAGAATCCCCCACTGGGGATACTGACCTCAAGGAAGTAGAGGGTTCCCCCAAGTCCACACATGATGATGCCTCCTTTGGTGAATTGATAGAGTTGCTTTACCAGTGTGGGGACTGAACCATCAAAGCCCCCTCTCCAGAGGAGTCAGTCTTTCTGGAGGCCTGTGACGTAGGCCTATCCATGCCCTGGGTGGTGCCTCCTCCAAATGCCATAATAGACTTTGTATCTTGGAAGGCATGGAAAGAGTCCAACACAGTAGAACCAATGCCTCAGAAAATGGACAAAGTTCTTGCATCCTACCCCATGGACAGGCCTCACTGGAGCAAGGGTCCAGCCTTTGATGCCATCATGGTGGTGGCAGCCACCAAAAAGGATATTTCCAATTAGATCTCCTTGACCCCTTCTGAACAGGGAGTTTCAGGCAATGGATTGGTTAGTGAAGTGATCCTATACACTTTTACTTTGAGAGCTCTTAATTACTTATATCACATGACAAGGCTTCAGTGAGATCTGGTTTCCAAAGTGTCAAGTACCATCAAGACACAGCAATCTCCAGATACGCAGAAGAAGCTGGAGACTCTTTTGTCAACCTTGACTTCCATCAAAAGTATTTCAATGAGACTCATTTCAAACACAGTTGATGGAGCATCCAGAGCAGTAGGCACCAGAATTGTGTTGAGGTGCCATGCCTGGATGTGGCTGTGCAACTTTGTAGACTGCTTCAAAGTGTCCTTTATTAATGCCCCTTTTGATGGACCCTCCTTATTTTGAGCCAAGTTTAAGGACACATTGACAAGGAGTGAACAAGATGGGAAGACACTGTCTGCTACACAATCCTTTTCAAGGAATCAGAAAAGTGGTAAGCATCTCTTCTTTAGGAAGTCATGGTTTTCTTTTCAAGATTCTCCCCCAGAGGGTTCCTCCTGATGGTGGGGGGGGTCATAACTCACACCATCCAAGGGCAGAGGTGGTCTGCAGAATCAGGGCTTCTGCATGACTTTTTCTTTTGGGCCTTTTCAGCAATCCTGAAGGGTTGCCCAACTGCTCATCTCTGGAGGCAGTAGGGGTCATTTAGCTCTCCGTCCCAAAGCTTGGGAGACCATCATCTCAGATGCCTGGGTGTTGACAGTCATATCCAGAGGGTATGGAATCCCTTTGATAGAAATTCCCAAAGGTCATCCCAAAAGTCTCTCTGATGTTCCAATCTGTCAAAGACTTCTCACAGTGGCAGAAATCTGAGAGCTGCTGGCAAACTGAGTCATCTAAGAAGCCCCACTAGACCAAAAAGGATTCAGGGTCTATTACAGATTATTTTTAGTACCAGAGAAGACAAAGGACCTCACTTCAGTCTTAGACCAGAGCAAGCTGAACCAGATTTTTAGAAAGACCAAGTTCTGGATGATCATGGTGCAGTCCATATTACCTCTTCGGAGGAAGGATGATTGGATGTGCGTGATAGACCTCAAGGATGCCTACCATCACATAAAGACAGATCAGCATTCTTGGAGGTTCCTTCACTTCTGGTCGGGGTCAATCATTATCAGTTCAAGGCCATTCACCGTGGTCACATCATGGCTCCTCTTGCAGGGGTTTCAGGTCTTTTTGTACCTGTAGAATTGACTCCTCACTACCACCACGAAGCCCTTGTTGATATTGGCCAGGGATTCCTTGCTCCAACTATGTGAACATTTCAGCATCACAAACAATTACCTCAAATCAAGCCTTCAGCCTGTACAAGTCGTAGTGTTCATAGGGTGCCATTTGGATACAGTCCATCGCAGTGACATGTTGCCATCCTCCACAGTTCTCAGTCTTCAAGCTCAAGCCTTGTCAGTGCTTGTGCTTCCTAAAGCTCTGGCTCACACACTTTTAAAGCTTTTGGGTGTTATGGCAGTGCCAATAATACTAGTCCCTCTGCCCAGGTATCATATGCAAGCACAGCAATGGACAGTAACTCTACAGTGGTCAATCCTTACTCATCCTTTGGATTTCCTAATACAGCTGATGAGCATGGGTCATGAGCAGATTTAGTGGTGGTGACAGTCTTCATTAGTACTTGAGGGAAGACCTTTTGTAATTCCTTCTCCTTCAACCATGATCACCACGGATGCCTCCCTAATGGGGGGCAGCATTTTGAAGAAAGACTGTTCAAGGGTCCTGGTCTTCTGCAGAGGCTCACATTCACATCATTTTTCTGGAGATGAGAGTGGTCCTCCTAGTGTTGCAGGCTTTTCAGGATGTTCTTCCCAGCATTCAGCCATTCCTTTTCTTTGTTCTGACATGTAACTGTAACTTCATCAGGATCAAACTGTTGTTCTGCCTGTCATGCTGCCAGGCTAGCTATCTGGAATTTTGTAAATAATTCTATGTCATTTGTGAATATTGATATGATTTATACAGAACTGTATGTTATGTACTGAGCTTCAAGAATGTAACCACAGCATACCCTGCTGGAGCATAGAAGATTACCTTGCAAAACTTAAGAATAGTTGAGGTGAAGTTACTTTATAGCTGGGCCATAAACAAGAGATGTTATCTCTTGGTTTCAATGCAGAAGCAGACACAATGTCTAGAGCTAGAAGTTTTTCTATTGTCTTGAAAGAAAAGTAATTACTAGGTTTAAAGTGTAAAGTGTTTTATTGTTTTATGACTTCCAAGATCTGCAAACATCTGAGAGATATGCATTTTTAACACAGAGGTGTTAAACATTCTATCAGTTTCTGTTTTATCCTAGGAACTGAAGTCAGGTGACAAAAAGTGATGTCATCCAGGCTAACCCAGCAGTAAAATGTGATACTGATTTGAGAGCTTTCTTAGAGAGTGAGAGAGAGACTGTGCATTTTATATTTCGTCTTGGACCTAGCAAGAACATCCACACATCATCACAATTTGTACTTGGTCTGTAAGTAAGATTTAGGGAATAATATATCTTTTAGATACAGATAGAAATATAGGAAAGATTAGTTTAGATGTTTTCTGTATTTATTTGAGACTGTCTTTAATGCTGTTTTAAAATATTTCATGTGATTTTGAACTCTGAAGTCACTGTATTGGTGTACTGAGTATTGTCTTGTTCTTTTATTATTTATTATTAAATATATTTAAACCTATATTTGTGGCTAATATTTGTGAGACATATTTAAGTGCTTAGAGTATTTGCATATGTATTTGGTGACACTGTACAGGCCACTCCTAACAGCCTGGTGCTTGGTCAAAACTACCATTTGGATTAATAGTAACATTACACAGTAGGACTGGACACCCTTTGTTAAGGGCCTTAAAAAGTACCTGATAAGAGTTGGCTGCTGGCAGCTGGAACTACTGTTTAGCCTGGGCAGAAGGAGGCATACCTAGTAAACCTGTGCCAGCCTTTCCTAGGTGTGTTTGTGTACTTGTATATAAATCGCATTCCAAAGTGTGTGTGCGTGTGCGTGTGTGTGTGTGTGTGTGTGTGTGTGTGTGTGTGTGTGTGTGTCAGCTACTTGGGCAGGGACACGCACTGGTTGGACAGAGAGGGTGCTGGAGCTTTTGGCTTGGCCACTCGGCTGAAATTTCAATCCTATAGCTGTGGAATTGTGGAGTCTTATTGGGGATCTGGAGAAAGAGGGAGAAACCAGCCCCAGACTGACTGTAGTCTCTGTGTGCTCTTAAGGGAAATTGCACTTTACTGTATATGTACTTGTCATCCTCCCTGTGTGTATGTCCCCATTGTTGCCAGTGGTGAGGATTGAGGCTCCTTGATTACTGGGCCAGTGCAGGGGCATCACACTGCCAATTCTGCTTCCTTTTTTAGAATAATAAATACTCCACTCATATAGCATAGCATTAACTTATTCTCTTATTCCCACATTATCCTATTCAGTGTTGCAGGAAAGCTGAATTGTGTCCCAACAAGCAGTAAGTACAAAGAAAAGAACCAGTCCTCAAGGAGCTTCCAGTTCACTGTAGGATAATGCACACACACACACACACACACACACACACACACACACACACACACACACACACACACACACACACACACACACACACACACACACACACACACACACACTATCTGCATGCAGACACAGAGAATATCAAGTATAGTGATGAAAGCAACCTAGCCTGGATCAGAACCTCAGAACTCAGTGCTATGAAGTAGCAATGCTAAGTGCTACACCAGTATGTTATTCATGTAAGGTAGCATAGCAGAAACAAATATTTCTGCTAAGTGAATCTTCTCTGGAAGAGCAGACTCTGTCCTTCCCTCTTAGACTACCTTTGCAGTGCACTGAATATTCTTCTCCAGTTAGCCAGCCTTTGTGTCCTATACTATAATACACACCAAAGATGCTCATTATCTCTGCATGTAGTTTCTACTTTAGCCACTGTCCCCATTTACCTTAGAACCTTTTCCATGTAGGAGCTTTCCATAACTGAAGGCTCCTTATGTGATTCTGTAATTGTTTCCCACTGTAATTGTGATATGGGGGGGATGTGCATACAAAGTTAGAAGCTGCAGTATCTCTGAATACTTTCCTTATGTCATAGTACAGTGATCTATAGAGTTGGGTGCTGAGGAATAGTCTTGCTGTTTTACAGATGAAATAGCAATATATTTTCTGCATTTCATGACTCCGTCCTATGGCAGGGAGTATTTATGTACTTTTCCTGTACCATTAGCAAAGACAAACCTACTGCAAAATTCCTACACATAATGTTTTCTTTTTTCTTGCTAGATCTCAATAAAGGCATTAAAACCAATGATAGTAATGCTTAATGTTTGGGTATCCATGTCTTGTACTCACTTAAAATCTGTGGTTTCCCTAACTATTTTATTTACAAGGGTATCAGATAAGACTCATCATATGTCTGTGCTATAGCAAACATCAAAAAGCAACAGAATTCCTAGTAGACAGTAACAGTCTTTGATCCATCTTATGACCTTGCACCTGGCATGTAAAATAACCCTCATTCAGCTATTTTTTGTTATTTAAAAAATGAATATCATATTTATCACTGGCTTTATACTTCCATTGCATCCTGGAACCATAACTGTTTGCTTTCATTTACACTATTTGGGATACTTTTTGTGTGTATGCATTATTTTAGCCAATAATCTGAAATCAGCATTTAGCAACACAAGGGGATGTCTGCTATGTAAGCTGCATTTAACCCATCCTTTAGAAATAAATGAAGGCACACACACAAATGCCTTGAGCTCCTTTTAACAAGTAAATTTAATTTAACACTTGCCTTAATGACTGTTTACTCATTCCGTATTTTTTCATTAAACAGAAACGGAATCTTGAGATTTCCCTGGTGTCCTCTGATAACTTTCTTTAGTTCTCTGCCATTTGATTTCCCAGCCTTTGCTTAGCTGACCCCTCTAATTGCCTCATACATTTGGAAACCTGCCAAAATTAGTTAAATCTTCTGTCACTCTTTTGACTTTATCCACAAATTTTGCATGTATGCATGTGTTTGCTTTTGTGTGTGTGTGTGTGTGTGTGTGTGTGTATGTGCGTGCACGTGTGTGTGTGTGTGTGTGTGTGTGTGTGTGCGTGCGTGTGTGTGTGTGTATGTTTGTAATATATATATATATATATATATATATATATATATATATATATATATATATATATATTGATTTTTATGAACTCATTTAGGACATTTGACTCCATAATACACATTTCTTATGCCAAAACAGGTAAAACTTTATGTCCTATATACCTGATTATAGAACATTCTATTGATTAATTTTATTTGTATTCTGGGGTAGAGCACTGATCTCCATGGTCCTTTCTCAGACTCAGCAAGGGAGCAGTGTCTGGTTAAATGTCTTGCTCAGAGTCACACAGTTAGACAATGGAAGCTGAGGGAATTAAACCTTGTACCACTGGATCACAGGAAACAGCTCCTTAATCCTCTAAGCCAACTGCCAGACAAAAAAATTATATTATCATATTATTAAAAATTATTTTATTGTAAAATATTTATATAATTTATATTTACTCCCCTGCAGATTCCACGCCATTTTTTGCTAAGAACTTGGGGTCATGAATGTTATCCATGTCCTGCATAGTTCTTCCACGTGAATCTTATAAAAAAACTCTTTAAGTGTGCATGCTTTTTTAAGTAGTTTCTCACAGTACATTACCCTGCATTGATCCATAATCTTGTATAAATCTATTAAGGTGCCATGTTCTCACTACAAGTACCATCGTTCCTGCAAATCTTGTTCAAATAAATTGATTTCACCTGTCAGATGTAGTCCATCATTTTTCATTCTTTTGGTTTCACTGAAGATTACAAGCCCTTTGACATTGTTTGGGATTGCAAGCGTGACATAATCAAAGAAAAAACATGGTGCATTTCTAATTTCCAATATTTCCAGTTCACTAGTCTCAAGTGTAGAAACGATCATAATGAATAACACAATAATAGACTATAGGAGTTTCTCCAGTGTCTTGGCCAGTTATCCACCAGAGACTATAAATACCATCTCAGACTTCTGTTAAACAAAAGGCATAGACTACATGGGATGAACACAGTCAACATAAGTATATAAATGAAATCATTCATTGCAGTTTTTAAGTACTATTGCTATAACTTAATATGTTGCTTCGCTAACCATTAATTGTCACTTCTTTCACAGCCATTGCCTGTGAATGTCATGATTGTTAATGGATAGCACAGGCACCACTGAAAGCATGTTGTCTGCAGTACTCAGGCATGCAATTCACAAAGATGCCCTTGTCTGACAGTGTGCACTTACAGTCTGCAGTATGAAGTGGATGCTGTGTTAAGCTACTGCCTAGCACTACTTCATATGAGCAGCTCAGTGAGACAAGTACTAGTATACCACCACTAGGCAGCTTCCTTCCTGGCAAGGGTGGACAAGGAGCACTGTTATAGTGTGAGGGGTCTGATTAATATATCATGACTCCCTGCAAACTCTTGGTGAGGGTCAGTGCATATGGAGAGAACTGTCACAGCTCTCTGATCACTATCACCTCGGTGGAATATTTTTACAGGCTTACAGTTCTGCACACCAATATATAGCTTCTCTCTTCCTCCTGGGATATGCACAGTGGACATGTCAATATGACAGATGGTAAATATGAAAGCCATTTGGCAAAACACATTCCAACTAGTACCCCACTTGCTACAGCAGGTATGTGTATTGCAGTCACATGTGTCCAGGTGTCAGGCTACTGTATTTTCCATCTACCTGATATACATGTATGTATGTTCAAACTATGTCAGACTGGTCATATGGAAAGTACACACCTAAACTGGATTGCTTATATACCAATCTACATGACCATGATATTAGCAGGGTAGATAAGGACTGTCTAGAGTCTCCAGCAGACAAACTTGCAACAGTCTGTGTGCAGTATTTGCTTGTGCTTTTATCTTTCAGATATGATTACTTAGGTGTTACTTTCTTAGCTACTTTGACAGCACAGAAGTATTTTTAGTGTGAAGCATGGATGTAGCATTACAACATGTGTGCTCCAGGCCTAGTCTGAATTGCAGCTCAGACATTATACATGTAGGAATACAGTGCCTCATTAAAAATGCACAAAATATCATTAAACACATGGATAGGTTCCAGGGTTTATTCACTTAATACAGAGTGTATGTTTTGATGGCGCTCCTCTAGCCTGAACTCAGTGACAGTGTAAATTATGAAAATACGTTAATCTACTCACCATCCTTGGTAGCCAGTTTCAGAACATATGAAAAAAAGAATACAGGGGGGTGGAGCCTGAATGGCTATCTGAAGGCAGCAAACTTTTAGAGCTCCATAAACTAGTACTAAATTCAGGAAATTATACTATTTTTTCTAAAATAAAAACTTCTATAAGTACTTAGTTAATTGTACAAAGTATCTAACTACAAAGTTTGGTAGATATTTACAAGAAATTTCCTGTCAAAATACAAAGGAGTACTTTATACAGCAACTGAAGAGGATGATTAACCTAAAAAACTCTCATTCTGATCTGACACTAAAAAATGAACTCCAAATGGTGACTACCACATTACAAGAATTATCTATAAAAATGGATGATTTCAAAGTTAATCTACAAGTTCTAAAAGACAACACTCAGAAACAAACAGAAGTTTTCAAAGAAATGCTTCAGCAGCAGCAGTTAAAGATAACAACCACTTCTCTATCCGACATTGATGGAAGACTTAAGGAAGAAGAGACACAGAGTTTCTCATAAAACAAAATACCTGGCTATCCAGCATGGTAGATGATTTCGAGAATAGGAAGAGAAGATCAAGCATCAGAATATTTGATCTACCTGAAAATACAGAGGGAAGGGACATTATATATTTCTTAAACTCATGGATACCAGAGGTGCTAAATCTTAAAGAAGGTTTTTCATTCGGAATAGAAAGGGCTCATCGTGCTTTGGGGGAAAAAATCCAGCATCATCCTCCTCATCTGCCTCTGTGCCACCCAGATCAATTATAATAACATTTTTATCCTTTATGGATAAAGAACTGGTGTTAAAAAGAGCATGGAGAAAAAGCCCTATAAAATATAATCAAAATATAATAAGATTTGACAATGACTATTCCACTAAAGAACTGGAACAGAGGAAAAATGTATGGCCTCTAATAAAAACAATAAAACAGAATAATGTCAAAGCCCAAATTACCTTCCCTGCAAAGATAAAGATACAGCACCTAAGTGAGATGAGAACTTTTGACACCCTGGAAGAAGCCACTCAATTTATCAAAAATAATAATATCATAACCATCTCAGAAGATATGGAATGGGCATCTCAGTCCCTGAAGAGAACCATTGACAAAAGCAGTTGGTTTGATGTCAAGAAGAAGCAGAAAGCTGAAACTAAACTACCTACGTCTGTGAAATCTCTCAAAGTATCAACTGAAATCTAATTGCTAAAAATCCCTTTAAATGGACTTAATATGTTTCATAGCATTCAATGTCAAACATACATGCGTTATTTGAGTAAAGAAAAAAAAAGGTATGTTCGAATATTTCCTCATATGAAATGTATAATTCCTAGATATATACTAATATAACTTCTATTTTCATGTCCTTCTTCTCTTTCTCCTAGCTATATGTCTTTTTATACTACATTAAATTTAGCTACATACTCATTTATCTATTTAGTTAATGTTTCTTTCTTTATGCCTAGAAGAACAATTGACTAATAAATTTATACTATATTGGATTTAAAATTCAAAGTATTCTACTGCAAAATGATGCTTTATGACTCTGCTTGGTCTGGTGGTTGATTTCAAGATTATATGTTTTTATAATTTAGTTAATTAATGCGATTAAAACTACTGTTCCTTATTTTCATGGCTGCGTGATGACCTAGTTACTAGGGGAATTTCTCTTAAAAGTGTTGGAATAACACACTGAATATAGCGCTGTTCGATAAGTGTTGGTTCTGCTGAGTGGTTGGATGGGTTAAAGCTTTTCATTTCGCAATTGAAACGAACAGTGATTTATTACTATTGAGTTAGTGACATGCAGAAATGGGACTTTGTCTGGCGTGAATAGAGCACTGTGTGCTTTGACTGTGACAGAATGTTTGTTCTTGATCCTGTACGCGTTAGAGAGAGATGATGATTGAAGCAAGGTTCGAATACATGAAGTTTATTTTATGAGCCATTTACGGTCTCGTTTGATTAGAGTGGCTTAAGTGGGATCTGGATCGTTGGTATGTGTTGCAGGTTGTAAGTGAGGGCTCCTAAATGATTCTCAAATGGGTAAGTCTAACACCTAATAGAATAATGTACTAGGTTTGCTGATATAGAGTGTGCCAAGTGCTTTATGGGGAAGTTTCATGAATGAGAAAGCAATGTCATTTATTCAGAGAGAGATGCATGTTTTGATAGGAAGTAAGTGCGAAGCTTTAAGCTTAATGAATAGGTTCGTTGTTATCTGATTTGAAAGCTTGAGATTGACAGTTCTTGGCTCAGGAGGGAAGATGGTAGACTGCAATATGTGTGGAAACTCTTGAAAATTGCTTTACTTGATTTACTGTGAATGAAAGCTGTTGAAAAGTGAATTAGGGATGGAAAGACAGATTTTTGCAAACTAAACTATTTGAATGAAGAAACAATCCTCGAGAAGCTAATGAAAAGCTTCAAAGAATTAACTACCACAATCCATGTATTTGATTATTTAAGCGAGATAGACAATGCATGTTTAATGGAGTTATAGCAATGTATAAGACTCAATATGATTGGCTATCAGTATATGCTTATTTAAAGAAGCATGAACGTATATGTTATTAGAAATGAATCGCACAGCTTTTTGTTTAAAACTACCATCTGGGAACATGAACCTAATATAATTTGTATGAAGCTATTTAATACTATAAATATTAAACCATTATAAGCAACCAGTCTTTCAGGAATACATGTTACTCTTAAAACAAAATGTGATGGTATATGGTTAAATGAAGAAATTTGCATATACACCTTCAGGAAATCACCACTTACATAACTTTAATAACAGCTGTTATAATGAAAGTAAGATACATACATATGACTGGATTAACTATTTAGTCTCTTTATTATGAACAATAATAGCTACAATTATTTATCTGTAAGATTCAGGATATAATAATTATCTGAAATAGTTATTTATTATTACAAGCTTGTTTAACAAAGGGTTTTAATAATTTGTGTTCTTATTAAAAGACTTTACTATATATATATTTGGAAATTTATGATGTTTCAAACAAATTTAGAAACTTTAGTATACATCATTACAAGTCTTTTTGTATATATGAATAGTAAGTAATAATGTATATATGAATAGATACAATCTAATTCTGTTGCTGAATGTTAAAATGCATACTAGTAATCTATTTGACTCCCTTTCCATTTAAGATTGTATATATGGAGTTCTAGTGAATAGAAAAAGGAAAGCAGAGGGTTAGTTCATCAGAGGTATTTATCTGATGGACTAGGAATGTATTTCATTCCATGGTGGGCAAGTTTTAATGTACAAACTAGTTTAATGTTAATTTTTTTCTTAGACTTTAAGTTATTATTTCATTTTAATAAGCCTGACTTATTTGTTTTGATTATGTTTGAAGTAATATATTGCATTGAGATAGATGGATATCTACAAAGTAATACTTTCTTACTTTATATAGAGGGGATGGTCTCAGGAAAATATACTGACACATCAAATATGTATTTAAAATAACCAGACATGGCTATCTCTTTATTATCTTTAAACATAAATGGTTTAAATAATCAAAATAAATGAGCAAACTTATTAAGATATCTAAAGGTAAACAGACCCCAATTAATCTTTTTACAGGAAACTCACTTTAAAATCAATGATAAGTTTAGTTGGAATCCAAGTGATTATAAGATCTTAGCATGCTCAAAATTTAAAACTAAGAAAAGAAGAGTAACAATTTTATAGAAAAATAATCCCCCTAGATCCTGAAATAATACATAAATTTGTTGATAATGAGGGACTCATAGCTATAGTCATACTGAAGCTTAATAATAGGCTCTGGACACTAGTTAACTTATACTGGTTTCCTGGTATTGGGATAGGAACAGTTAAAAACATTTAGACCAAATGATAAACACTTTTAGGGGGAATCTAATAATAGGAGGAGATTTTAACTGTATGACTGATATTTCTGAAACTACTAATAAAAAATCTCCACGTTTAACAGCTACTGCAAAACTACTAAAAAGATGGACTGAATCATTAAAATTGATAGATACCTTTACTGCTATTGTTAACAACTCCTTGTTACATTCTCATCAAGATTATAGGTTTGGCACTCAAACCAAAATAGATAAATTATTTATATCACAAGATCTTCAAACCAAAATTACTTCTTTCTCAATAATCCCATGTCCTATATCAGATCATAATTCTTTGTTTCTAAAATTACATGTAGATTTTAAACCACTAACATTCCTTTCCATAATTCCCTCATACATTACAAAAATCAAATAATTTAAACAATGGTTAGTGAATGAGCTTATTTTTCTTTAGATATAAACTATAATTCAGAAGTAAATATAGTAATGGTTTGGGATTTATTAAAGGCTTATATTTATGGAAAAGCGACTGCCTGGTATAAAAATAAACTTAAAGAATGAGAATCTGAACTACAAGAATTACAAAAGAAACTCATGCTATATAAATCCAAAAAATCAATTTAATTCAAATGAGAATAAGAAGATAATAGAAGAATTAAACAAAAGATATAATGAAATATTAAATCATAAAACCAATCTAGCCATAGAAAGGATAAAAATAAATTCCTATGCCACTTCCCCAAAACATTTACATAACTTATCTGTTAAAGTCAAAATGCAATCTAAAACTAATTCTATCAGTAATATTCTACACGAAGGAAAGCAAAAGAAAGTATTGGAAATAGGTGATATATTAGATGCTTTCAAATGTCATTATAGTAACCATCATAAAGATAAACATAGTATAATAGATCATTCCATTTTAGGAAATATGATCACTAATATTAAACCAATCCATGAGACCTTACAAAGGAACTTACAAAAACCCATTACACTCAAAGAGGTCACAGATAAAATCAAAGATAGTAAATCTGGTAAATCTCCTGGAATGGATGGCTTAATTTCAGAAATGTATAAATTATTTCCCCAAAATGTAATCACCTTACTTCATAAAACATTAATTGAAGTTCATACCCATGCAGTTATTCCCCCTTCATGGAAATACTCTTTAATTATACCTATTTTAAAAGAAAATAAGGATGCTAGTCTTTGTAGCTCATATAGGCCAATCTCACTACTAAATAATGACTATAAAATATTTATGTCCATCCTGGTAAATGGAATAAAAAATCAATTGAACGAAATAATCAACAATGATCAAACTGGATTCATTCAGAATAGATATGCACATGATAACATTAAAAGAATATTGACTTTAATAGATTATCTAAATAAAGAAAATATAGAATCCCTGATAATAGGACTAGATATTGAAAAAGCGTTTGATTCCTTAAATTGGGAATATCTAATTAAAATTCTAGAAGTATATGTGTTCCCTCCACCCTTTATTACATTTATTAAAAAAGTCTATGATAATAACTTAGCCTATGTAAAACTAGGTCCCTTTACTTCAGAATCTATACAAGTTTCGAGAGGTACTAAACAGGGATGCCCAATGTCACCCATTTTATTTGCATTGGTGATCAAGCTATTGGCTATATTAATACGAAATAATCCAAAGATAAAAGGATTAAATACATTAGATCGATATAATTCTAAGATCATGCTATTTGCAAATGATGTACTTCTTACTCTATTGAACTCAAAAGAGACATTAGTTGAATTAGATATCGTGTTAGAGAAATTTTATAAGATTTCAGGACTTTGCTGCAATAGACAAAAATCTAAATATCTTTTGTTAAATAAATAAGGGCATACAAGTAGATAAAAATTGCATCATAGGACCACAAACTACAACAATAAAATACATAGGAATAGATCTGTCTGACAATATATAAGATATAATGAAAATGAACTATAAAAGAGTTATTGATATAATAGATTCTCTAGTGAATAAATATAATAACTTATTCTTAGAGTTTGAAGACAGACTTCAACTGATTAAAATGGTTCTTCTCCCTAAAATCCTGTATATAGTACAAGCTATTCCATTAATCCCTGTCGGATCCTATCTTAAGAAAATAACTTCAAAACTACTAAGGTTCTTATGGTACCCTAAAAGAAATAGAATTGCTTATGCACATCATATAAGACATTGGGATCAGGGAGGAATACATTTCCCAGAAATTGAATCATGTATAAGAGCATCATTACTCAAAACAGTGATTGAATGGATTAACCCTAGTTATACTTCTAACTGGAAAACATTACATATGACTATTGTATCAAATGAAAACAAACTTACTAAAAATATTACTATAATCGATAAGAATAATATACTCTGGTATTCATTATGTCTAAATGTTCAATATAATTCTTCTAAATTAACACAATTATATTTAATAAATAATTTATTTGATCACTTTAGAAAGTTTATAAATATGAACATGGATTTAAAGACTTGGTTTTAAACATTAATTCTTTTCAGTGTTACTAAAAATTTTCCAGATAGAATTCATAGAGACATATTCAGCCATTGGGAACAGAAAAAATTAAGTTGTTGGCTTCACTGTATAAAAAAATCAAAAAGTTCTGGATATACAATATATGATATTAACTTACAATTTAAATTCTTCTGAATGGTTAATGCTGAAAAATACACTGACTTTCTCCAAGAATCTACGTAGGATAATAAATATATCCTTATTCATAACAACACCTAAATTGATAAGTAGAGTATTTGAAATAATATATAATAATGAAAATATGAAGACTGGAACTTCTTACTTACATAAGTTAATAATAAATTACAAAACAGTTCTCAAAATAACATATTGGCAATTTATTACTAGAGGATATTCAATTCAATTAACCCCAGAAAATAAATCAAATATATTACTCTCAGTAAAACTAACCTCTAGTTCTCAGTATTGGAGAATATTTACCTGGAAATTCCTACATAGATCCTTCTTAACTCCTGATAAAATGTCAAAAATCAATTCTTCTAGCAATAATATATCCTGGAGATGTCAACAGATTGATAAAGCTGATTGGTCTCATATTTTTTATGAATGTATAAAAATTAAACCCTTTCGGGAAAATATTCATATTTTTTACAGTGATCTATACAGATAACTTTGTTCTAACCAAAGCACTAATTTTACTGAATATACCCGAACATGTAGATAAATCTAATCTTTATGTTATATGGACAATATTAGCTATAGCTAGAAAGTGCATAGCAAAAAGGTGGAAATCTAACACTATACCAGGTATTTCTATGCTTGTTGAAGAAAACAGCTTTGATGGAAGTTAAAACCAAAGAATTAAGACTGTTTCTGATGCCATTGGCTAATAATGCTTGGAGAAAAGTTTTGGCATTGATTGACACTTTACAAATGGACCTAATCTCCTCTTAAAGAAATCAGTTCTGAATTTAATTATAACTACTTTGTTTATCTTGGTATCATATGTTTACACGTCAGACTTTATGTAAATGTGTACATAGTTAATACAATAGTTAATATGCTTTTATATTGTATAAGGATTAATATTGTTGATTCTTATTCAAAATAAAAAATACTCTGAGTAAAAGTTAAAAAAAAAAAAGAATACAGATGTTTGTTCACATTTTTTCCAAGAACTGAACGCTACTGTCTCTCTTTCAATATGTTCATACCAAAAGCCATTTTCATTCATATCTTGAATTACAAACATTAATGTTCAAACCCCTCAATCCTAATCTCTGCTGTTTATAAGCTATAACTCTTAACACACATAAAAAAGCCACTTGAAGCAGTCAACTGCATTCAGTACACCAACGTAGTTCTCATCTAGTTTATCTAAAGCATTTTCACAATTGTGGCCTAAGGTTTGATTTTCCTAACTACAATCACAAAGTTTACCATGTTTTAAACAGGTCTTAATGGCTTCCCTATTTTTCCACATGAAATTGATTTGTCTCAGATAAAATTCTGAACATTACACAAACCAGCACATCACTCCATCTACACTCATCTAATCTTTTAGATATAGCTTAACTCATTCTAAGAACTATACAACTGACACATATGGCAGAGAACCCATCATAACATGTTACTCTCATATTTATCTCATTCATTACATAGACTCTCCAATCACAGCCTATTAATTAAATTTTCCAGTAAAAGCATCCAAATACCATGTTTACTTCAAAATAACCCATGCAATATTCTGCAATAAAAGACTACTGCTAGAAATCAAAACAGTATAACATGGATGTATGCAGTAGTGCACCTTCCCTGTAAATGGCATTGTGATAATTGCACAAATCAATGAAACGTACTACCTTTTCTTCTTTCTTTTAACAAGTTCAAGAGTGAAAATGGGCCTCAGAAGCCTAATCCATATGCATGAAAGTCATTAATTCTGCTATACTGGAACATTTTACCTTAAAACATCAGTCTAATCATATCGTTATGATGGTGCATAGATTTATAGATTCCACAGATATTCCAAGGCCACCGAGTCTTACCAGCTTTTAAGTACTGCCAGTACCCTCAGTCAAACATCAGAAACACAGAGAAAACATTCAAGTCTAGAAAATAGAAAATGGTTTTGCACAGTTGAGTAAACATTTTGTGATTAAAAAAAGATACTAACGTGAGTCTGGGGAGCAATAGAACTTAGTGATGAGGTAGTTAAATGTTATCGGTATGGTAAGTTCTATCTGTAAAGTTTTAAAATTGGCAGGATTGTGTTTACTCTGTAGTAATGGAATATTTCAATATTTTCATACCAAAAGCTAAATAACATATCTGTTATTATGCTACAATATGAATGTTCGTATCTTTCACGGAAGGCAATTTAACAACTGAGAGCAAAATTGCCTTCTGAAGAAAGAAAAATAAAATTTAGACATCAGTCTAGAAAACTGCAGTTGCCAATGTGAAAAATCTTGGTTTACTATCATTGCCATGAGGTGCAGTCAATTGAATGTAGATATATCGAAAGTGCAGATTCAAAATGGCTATACATCGAATTTTAATTCAACAATTTCAAATCATTGTTTAGAAACAGTAATCCGACATAATTTTATTCGATATATTAAATACACATTTTCATAATGGGATATGTAATTTTGACGTATAAACATTCAGGAAGAACTGTCTGTGTAACATACTTCAATCACTTAGGCCATATTAAATGCCGGTATTTCTGGATTACCTTATAATTATTAGATAAAGGGAAGGAAGTGTGTTGAAAGCAGGTATGCTATAATTAAGTGCTACATACATATAACTTTAATAGAATGTTGAGTTTATTCAAATTGTGTAACTGGTATGTATGTTACAGATCTTCAATGGAAGCTGAAGTTGATGAATTTGTACTTAGAGAAATTGGAAATGTTTATAAAACAGTTCTTTCTCAGAAGGGTAAAGAGCTTTTGTGCACAGATGGATATCAGCACCATTTAGAGAAAACTGTAGACAGTAGGAGATACTGGCATTGCATTAAAAAACTAAAGGAGAAATGTAAAGGAAGGTGCATAACGGAGTTAGTAATGGATGGGAATAGGTTAGAAAAAAAAATGCTAAACATTTTCATGCACCTGATGCATTAAAGGTAAAAGTGTATAAAGTGAGAGAAAACATTAAAAGAAGAGCTGAAACCTCAGTTAAGTATCCATGTAAAATAGTGTCAGAGGTTTTAGCAGATACTTCCTCTTCTGTGGTAAATACACTGCCAAATACTTCTGCACTTAAGAAAATGCTGAACCCGGTAAGACAAAAGAAAAGAAAATCTAGATACGGTGGATATAAAAAGTTTACATACCCCTGTTAAAATGCTAGGTTTTAGTGATATAAAAATGAGACCACAATAAATAATTTCAAAACTTTTCCCACCTTTAATGTGACCTAAAACCTGTACAATTCAATTGAAAAACAAAAAAATCTGTTAGGGGAAAAATATAAAAAAATGTAAAAAGTACAGTACTCTGGTTGCATACATGTGCACACCCTTAAACTAATACTTTGTTGGAGCACCTTTTGATTTAATTAAAGCATTCAGTCTTCTTGGGTAGGAGTCTATCAGCATGGCATATCTTGACTTGGCAATATTTGCCCACTTTTCCTTAGAAAAGCACTGCAAATCTGTCAGATTACAAGGGCATCTCTTGTGCACAGGCAGATTTTCTATTGGATTTGGGTCTGGGCTCTGGCTGGGCCATTCCAAAACTTTAATTTTCTTCTGGTGAAGCCATTCTTTTGTTGATTTGGATGTATGCTTGAGGTCATTGTCATGCTGAAAGGTGAAATTCCTCTTCATCTTCAGCTTTCTAGCAGACACCGGAAGGTTTTCGGCCAAAAGTGACTGGTATTTGGAACTGTTCATAATTCCCTCCACCTTGACTAAAGCCCCAGCTCCAGCTGAAGAAAAGCAACCCCAAAGCATGATGCTGCCACCACCATACTTCACCTTGGGGATGGTGCTCTTTTGGTGATGCAAAGTGTTGTTTTTGTGCCAAATGTACCTTTTGGAATTGTGGCCAAAAAGTTCAACCTTGGTCTCATCAGACCATAACACATTTATCCCCATGCTTTTGGAGACTTGATGTATTGCTTTGAAAATTTTAGTGGGGCCTGGATGTTTTTCTGTGTAAGAAAAGGCTTCCATCTTACAACCCTACTCCATAGTCCAGAAATATGGAGAATATAGGAGATTGTTGGAACATGTAATACACAACCAGTACTTGCCAGAACTTCCTGCAGCTCCTTCAGTGTTGCTGTAGGTCTCTTGGCAACCTCCCTGACCAGTTTTCATCTTGTCTTTTTATCAATTTTGGAGGGACATCCAGTTCTTTGCACCGTCACTGTTGTCCCATATTTTCTCCACTTTTTGATGACTGTCTTCACTGTGTTTCATAGTATATTCAATGGTGTGGAAATGTTTTTGTACCCTTCTTCTGACTGATACCTTTCAACAATGAGATCCCTTTGATGTTTTGTAAGCTCTCTGCAAACCATGGCTTTTGCTGTTGCAGGCAACTGAGTAAAGGTCAGGAAAATCCTACTAGGACAGCTGAACTTTATTTGGGATTAATCAGAGTCTCTTTAATTGATGGCAGGTGTGTACCCAAGAAGACTGAATGCTGTAATTAAATTGAATGGTGCTTCAACAAACTATTAGTTTAAGGGTGTGCAGACACAACAAAGTATTAGTTTAAGGGTGTGCACACTTATACAACCAGTGTATTGTACTTTTTTTATATTTTTTCCCTAACAGATTTGTTTGTTTTTCAATTGAATTGTATATAGGTCACATTAATGGTGGGAGAAGTTTTGAAATGATTTATTGTGGTCTCATTTTTTATATCATAAAACCTGGCATTTTAACAGGGGTGTGTAAACAATCAGTCTGCAAACTATTGCACAATTAGCCAATGAGCAGGCACTGACCAAAGGTGAGAATCAAACCTTGTGCCTGTGAGAAAAAACCTTAACCATTATGCCATCTCCTAACCCCTATGTAATTTACAAATGTCAGTACTAGGGCACTCCTCTAGATTTTCAGTAAGTGCTATGAATCTTACTCCTAGAATTATACCTCCATTGGTCTAGCTTTCTTTTTATGTTCCACTGGATTATGAACAAATCTCTGGAATATTTCATACAGAAGCTCTTGCATAGATATTGAGAAATAATTAAAATCTACTTCCCTGAGACACAGTGATCTCGCAGTCTGTCTCAGTTTCTGAAACTAATTAATACACTTATAAATTTTAAACAGATGGTTCCAAACTTCTTTTAGTTAGAAGGTATGTACAGGATCAGGATTACTATGTTTTCAGCAATTTTTACTTAAATATCCCCCTAAAATGGTGCATGTTTCCTGTATATTTAACTGTGTGTTTTTCATAATTTTAAATATTTTATTATTCAACTATAAAAGCCTGGGGCTGGCTGATTACTGAAGCATGTAAGGGTAACTGCACAGAAATGGTGAAGTACAACTGCTAGTATTTGTCCTATGAAGTAAGATTGCTTTCTTCTATAGTTACCATATGGCTTATATGTTATGATTATCTGGCTTTAAGAGTGTACAATAACAATGCCCCCAGAGTGCCAGACTCACCTGGATTGTGGCAGCTTGGTATGGATCATAGAAGAAGGAAGAGGTGATGGAACTGAAAGGGTATTATTAACCTCTCTTGCAAATCATTGTGTGAGTAAAGATGTGAAATAGTGTAAGCCAAGATAAATTACTGCTCATAGGATAACATTGGAAGGCACTGAGTTGAGAGTAAGGGGCTTTTAATAGGAAGCCAGTAGTAATACACCTGTCCTTCAGCATTACACAGACTGAAGCTTATTTGGATGTGGTAGTACTAGCCACAGTCTAAGGCAGCACTGCACATTTGCCATATGCTCTTAATAGGGCTGGTGCTAGCATTTTGGGGGGCCCCAGCAAGTTTCAATTTGGGAGCCCTACCCAGGAATATAGGTGTGACCAAATTACCATCATGCCCCCTTCTCTATCAAGCTCATACAGCACCATTTAATGACCACTGTATAGTGTTACTACATTCAGACCAATGAAAAGACTTGAAATGCCAAGGTACACACTGACTGGCATTTAGTACCAATGTTATATTATGACAAGCACCTGTATCACAACAATGAAGCCACTCACAATAGTGCACACACATACTGACTGGAGTGGCGCAGTGGTGCAGTGGTTAATGTTGTCACCTCGCAGCAAGAGGTTCTCCAGTTCGATTCTCAGCTGAGGTGCCTTCTGTGCAGAGTCTGCATGTCCTCCCTGCATTCATGTGGGTTCCCTCCTGGTACACTGGTTTCCTCCCACATTCCAAAGACATGCATCTGGAGCATTTCTCCCCGGGCCTCGGGTGTAAATAGGCTGTGTCCTAGTCATTCTTTCCTAGTCAACAAATGTTAAATAAATAAAATTTAGTACCAATGTTACATTATGACAAGTCCCTGTACTACAACAAAGTATCCATGCACAGAGGTGCACACACAGAGGTACACACACTGACTGGCATTTAATACCAGTGTTACATTATGACAAGCCCCTGTACCACAGCAAGGTAGCCATTCAAAGATGTACACATACACACATTGACTGGCATTCAGTAGCAGTGTTGTTACATTATGACAAGCCTCTGCACTCATCAAGGTAGCCAGCCCCACAGAGGTACATAAAGACACACACTGACTCCCACACACAGGACATAGACACACAAGACAAAGACAGCACTACAGCAAGAGTGAAGAAAGACACCCACACAGACTTCCTCACACAGGACAGAGTCACAAGACAGACAGCTACACAGACTCTCACACACAGGACATAGACACCCACACATGATGAAGACAGCACTACAGCAAGACTGAACATTCAGAATTTAAAATACTGGGCTTATGAACTAATAATGATGCTAGAATAAGATTTTGCAGTAGTATGAGTTGTGTGACTCCACATTTTTGATGAACAGACCAAAACTAACAAACATCTGGACATTGTGCAACCTTCTCACAGCCCCTACCAACCTCATAACCTCTCAGCATAATTCCAAAGCCAAAACTAACCACAGAATAAAGGTGTAACATCAAGGATAGTTACAATCATTCCTATGATAAACTTAGAAAGATATTAGAATAACAAGGTTTGCTTAGCATTCATTAAATATTCAGTCCATTCTGCAGAGCTCTCATAGTCCTCCCCACCAAAGTCTCAGCACAATTCTAGAGGAGGTAACAACAAAATAAAAAAAACAAGACAAGGACGTAACATTAGGGATTTAAAACACTGTGCTTATGAGCTAATAAAGATGATAGAATAACAGATTTTTCCAGTAGCATGCGTTGCGTGAATCCACATTTTTGATGCGTAACAGACTAAAAATACAGGTCAGACATCTAAACATTGCAAAACATTCTCACAGCCCCTACCCCTCTCCTAACCTCTCAGCTTAACAATTCCAGACAAAGCCAAAAAAACTGCAGAACAAAGGCATAACATCAGGGATAGTTTAAAACTTTGCTATGATCAACTTTGATCATAGAACAGGGTTTGCATTGGCATGCATTAAGACATCAGTAAATTCTGTAGAATTCTTACAGCCCCTACCCCACAGTGTCTCAGCACAATAAATCTGGATGAAGTGAAAGCAAAATAAAAACATAAAGGCATAACATTAAAAAACAATGTGCTTATGAGTGAACAAAGATGCTGGAATAACAGATTTTGCAGTAAAATGCATTGCATAACCCCACATCTTTTAATGAAAAGAGACAAATACTAGGCAAACATGAACACTGGGCAACATTCTCATAGCCCATAACCCCCTACCAACCTCTCAGCACAATAATTCCGGACAAAGAAAAAATTATCATAGAACAAAGGTGTACCATCATGGATAGTTGTAAACATTGCCAGTATACACAAAACAATGCTAGTAGAATGGGGTTTGCATTGGTATACATTAAAACATCTGTACATTCTGCAGCATTCTCACAGCCACTATGCCCCCACTACCAATATTTCAGCACAACTGTACACAAAACAAAATGAATATTTTTATGCAAGATTAGCTACAAAAAAACTACATCAAATGTGGACATTAATTACAGACAAGCCTCCCTTCCTCAATCTCTTCGAAGAAGAATTCTGGACAAAGGTAAAATAAAACTGTTACAACCACAGTCTTTCACCCCCTACCCCACCCAAATCATCTTAGCACAAGAACTATGCACAAAAAAGTAATGCAATCAGCTCCTTAGGTTTCCTGCCCCCTCCCCCCACAAAAAAGTTAGTTAAAAATAAACCCACCAACTCACCTTTTATGCAGTTGATAGCAGGCTGCTACTAATGCTCTGCTTGCTTCTCCTACACACAGACCACACAGTTCAGACATTTTAAATTGCCCTTAAAAGGGCAATTTTTCAGATTTTTTAGAAATTGCCCTTACAAGGGAAGTTAAAAATGCAGCTCCTTTGCTGGTCCCACGAAAACTTCAATCCTCCATCCATCCTCACGCCATACCTTTCAACCTCTTAGTGTGAAAGATCTGGACAAAGCCAAAAATAATGGGATACAAAGGCTTATGCATACCTCTCAACCTCTGAGAGCAAGAAATCTAGACAAAGAAATAAACCTGGGACAAAGGACCAAAAACAGGGACAATTTTTAAATATTGCTCTTACAAACTTAGAAATGTATTTATTTATTTATTTTACATTTGTTGACTGGGAGTGTCTGACTGAGCTAAAGCACTTTTTCAGCAGAGGCCCGGGGAGAAAAGCTCCATCATATGCAAAAAATCTATACATAACAGTAAAGAATATACTAGAAGTTACAAGTTATAAACAGATGTTGACAAAAAACATAGAAAATACAATAAACAGATGGATGAGCAACATAAAAAATATAGTAAATAATTTGTATGTTAAATATATAAGCTAATCTCAGGTTCAGTAAGCACTGTATAGCAATAGTTTGGGAGGTTGCATAAGAAAATCAGCTAATCTATGGTTCAGTAGGCTAAGTATGAGGAAGGATTAGAAGGTTTCTTAATAAAACATAAGATGCAAGTTGTTTAAGGCTGCAAGTTGTGCGTGCTGATTTTTGTGAGATTAAGTGAAATAGTAGTGCGTGGGTAGGTGGAGGTCAGGGAGGATGCATATATTGGCAGATCAAGTGTTTTTTAAGGTAGTATTTGGTGGTTAATTTAACTGCGGTGGTGGTGCTGCGGTAGCGTTGTCGCCTCACAGTTAGACGTTGCCTGTTCGATTCTCAGTTAAAGCATCTTCTGTGTAGCGACATGCGTGAATGGGCGTTCCTTCGTTGAAGGTTGTGTGTTAGGCCTGGCAAGCCAGTACGTAAAAAGCTACTGCCAATCATTAGCAGACTAAAATTCCGCTGTGGCGACCCCTAACTGGGAAAAGCCGAAAGACACAAACAATTTGGTGGCTAATTTGAATTGTTTGGGGTGGGTTAGGTTCTTTTTTTTGAGTGGAAGTTTGTTCCATGCAATAGAGGGGTGGTAGCTATATAAGTTGCATCCTGTCCTGGATTTTGGTTTGTGGACATTTAATAGGTCTTGGGAAGCACTTAGTTGATAGGATTTAATTTAATAGGTCTTGGGAAGCACTTTGTTGATAGAATAATAGGTTTTGCATTAACATGAATTTTCATGTGTATAAAATCTGAAACTTAAATGTTTGTCATTCTTTTATAACTTTAGTCTTTAATTATTTGTTGCTAATTTGCCAGAAAACCACCATTTTGTGGAAAATGGACCAAAAATATGAGGTAAAAATTTGGACATTCTGCAAAAATCTGTTCATTTGAGATTTAACTTTTTAAGTATTGCTCATATAAACTTACAAACTTGCTAGAATAGCAGGCTTTGCTTCAGCATACATTTTCTGAAGGATATGAGGTCTGAAACTTAAATGTCTGCCATTATTTAGTGACTTCACTAATCAATGATTTGTAAGAAAACCACAAATTTTATGAAGAACAAACCAAAAATATGAAGCAAAAATCTGTACTTTCTGCAAAAATCTGAGCAGTTGAGATGTATGCCTCACACTGATAATCCACAGAACTGACCTAGCAGTCCACTGCTTAATGCATAGCCAATCAGGAAACTAGAAAATACTTCCCTGACTGCTACAGCCAATCAGGTCCCTTGCAGTGCAGAGCTGATTGAGTGCAGCTTACAGGCAAGTTTTTCAGGAAGATAAAAAAATACTAGAATCAAGCGATGACATTCTATAGCTGTGAGAATGTCTAGGAGGTGCCAAGGAAGGAGTGGAAGAGACAGAGAAATCAGCGGCTGCTTGATGTGTGGGCCCTCATATGCGGAAAGATAATTGAGGGCTCCCTGCAGCAGTGGGTTCGGCAGGTGCCTAACACCAGCTATGGCTATCAATACAAACCTGATAGTGGAATTCAGGTTGTTTCTCATTTTAAGTTCTGGAGGAAAATACTATAACTTGTCAAATTAAATTTTTTTTATTTTATTTTATTTAATATATATATATATATATATATATATATATATATATATATATATATATATATATATATATAATGGTGGCACAGTGGTGTAGCAGTTAGCATTGTCACCTCACAGCAAGAGATTCCCCAGTTTGATTATTGGTTGGGGTGCCTTCCGAGTGGAGTCGCATGTCCTCGCATGGGTTTCCTCTCAGTGCTCTGGTTTCCTCACACATTCTAAAGACATGCATCAGGTAGATTGGACATTCTAAATTGATGCTAGGTGCAACTGTGTGGTACAGATGAACTACCACAGCAGGGCTTGCCAGCCGGTGGTGTAAACCTTGGCTCTAGATTGTCCCTGTTGAAGTAGCACCCTGACTTCATGTGCAAAAAGGAGTTGAGGATGGATTATTTACTATTTACAAGCAGGTAATTGGGCTGGTCTGCTGACCATTTTAAAACATGGTCCAGTTATTTATGATTTTGAATTTACCAAATTAAATGTCTCATTGATGTCTCATGCCATTGACTGCATTTTCGTACCAGAAAGCTGAGCATAATACCTGTAGAGTAAGTATTCTGAGACCACTGCTGGTCTGTGACTGCAATGGAATATTGAAGGTTTCTTCAAATGAGGATTGTATACTTCCATTATTTCTTGACTTTTACTTTTATTTTTATTCTTATTTTTATTCTATAACAGTTTGTTTTATTTAAAAATGTTGATTTACCATAAAGCTTTTTTTTAGTATTAAGAGTTCTCGAATAATTTAGATTGAAAAATTCCTTTTCCATTTACTGATTGCAAAGGAATTAAATTTACTTAATTTATGTGAGGATCTGAGAAGTAGGATTTCTAGCTTAGTGTAAGAAGAAAAAGAAGTGGTTTAATCAATGGGAGCTGCAAGTGCTCTGAGACCTCTCCTGACATGTGATTGCACTGGATATTCCCCACCCACTGACCCCTTGTGCTTTTAAACTTGGTGACTTTTGAGTTACTTGCCCTTACTGGAAATGTGACTTTGAAAGCTCCCCCAATCTTGTGTCATCTCTACATACTGCAAAGCACTAAAATATCAAACTGGGAAGGCCATTCCCCCCAGGCTCTTAAAACTTGAGTTAGCCTGTGTTTTATATCATCCCACTTAATTAATGTACACTGCAATGTTCAGCGTAATAATGCCTTTTTTATCTTACTTCTAAAATTTGTAACAGCTAGGACAAGACGACTGATCATCGGAGCACCCAGAAACTGCTTCTCAGGAATTGGCCTAGGATTAGTGCTTCTGTTTAGCTCTTGGTGAAAGAGGGAGCAGAGAGAGACATTATTTTCTAGCCTTCCTAGAGAATTACCAGTCAATGGAAAGCCTGAGAATTGCATCTTAGGGGCAATCTTGGGATTAATACAGGAGAAGAGGAACATGATTCCTTATGGTATTTGTGTGTGTATGGGACTTCCCTGATTGGCCTGTTTTCAGTTTTGGTGAGAACCTCTTCAGGGACTTTCTACAGCTAAAGTATCTGTTGTGTTGAGCTGCTGTAAGTTCTAACCAGCATGTCTACTTAAATAAGACTACAGCAAATGTACTGAACCCAGCCACATCTGGTTTAATACTGCTTCTCAAAAATAAGCTTCAGATTAGTGCTACTGTTTTGCTTCTGATGAGAGAAGAAGCAAAGAGTCACTGATTTCTAGCTGTGTGCAGCTTTGGTGAGACCAGTACTAGTAGCCCGGTAGTGGCCAGTAGGCAGATTACCATTATTCATTATTCTTAGCAAACCTAATTCTTTTCATTGAGTACTGCTAGATAAGCTACTATCTCACCTTATTTAAGAGTATTCTTAAATCTTCAGGGTCTACTATAGTCTCCCTCCAACCCTTGAGTTCTCTGATGAGCTCTAGCCCTCTCCCTTCAGAAAACATGGCTGAACAGTCTGCTGTTACCCCTATCTGGAGCCAGTCTGTTCATATTAGGTATTCTAAGGCAGTGTAGCAACTGCTGTATGTACTGACTGTTCACTGCTTCTAACAGTTGTCAGTACAACTTGTGAGAGATGTAAATATTTAAGAAACATAGAGTCAAACCTCTTGCATCAACCTATTATTGGTAAGCATCATACCTCTGTAATACACATCAATCACAACGCACCACTAGGCCCATAATGTATGGTAAGGCTGTAAAGAAAAACTTACCAAAGCTACCCAAGACCCACTCTAGGAGATTCCATCCTCCATCACACAAAGGAGTACCGACTCCTTCTCCACACAATGTCCAGGAGATCCAAATCACTGTTAGACATAGCTAGCCCAGGTGTCACCAGAAAACCAGAGCTAAGCCCATAAGTTTCACTAAGTGTGTTTCTGCACATGGAAATGTTTTGGTTATAGGTGACTCTATAGTTAGGCATACAGACTCCACATTTACCAAACTGGACAAGAACAGGGTGACTGTAAGCTGCTTGTCTGGTGCCAGGATCTGTGACTTTACAAGAGCTCTAAGGGCCCTTAAACCATACAGATAAGACTACAACCTAGTGCTTATCCAGCTGGGAGTGAATGAACTGAGGCCCTGCACCGAGAGAGACAATGATGGAAGTTAATATGCACATGTTAACGTAAGTAAAAACAATACTCTTAAGTAGTATCTGGCCTTCACCTAGAATGATGCTTAGATACCAGACAAAGTAATTGGCTTTAACAGTTGGCTAAGCAGTGGATATGTGTTGGCCTGGGATGAAATGGCAGCTGTCTTACACCTCTTATTCCTAGGCTTCCACATACTGGCTAATGTCTTTGCTGCCCCCATATTGCTTTCTTTAGCCAGAGTCCTGTGTTGGACATTCTTACATAGCAAATGAAAACTTTTCAGACCACATCATGGTGGCACTACTCAGTACTAGGAGTCTAAATAGAAAGATGCCTGAATCTGAGGCCCTCCTGCAACTCAGATACATTCATATTTGTGCAGTTACTGAGAAATGGCTTCAGTACAGTGACAGCACTTCATCTTTATCTGGGTTTGGCATTTATCCTTTCTTCAGGCCCTTGACTAACTGTCAGAAATACCATGGCCTCACATTAAATTATTCACAACACTAACTTTGAGCTCCTGGAAATCCAAATCACCATTAAAAAAATGAAGTTATTGCTTCATTGCTAGCTACAGAGCTTCACCAATATCCGCCAGAAGATCATGGAAGTTACCTTAACACCATTGAGAAGCTAAATACCAAACCAAACAGCTTTTTGTTAGGAATTTCAATTACTGAAGCTTTAATTGCCACACTTAGACATCTAAAGTGGCTATGCTCAGCATGTCCTAGACTTTGTTAATGCCAATGTGCTAAAGTAACTTGAAAAACTACCCACTAGAGGCTCTAATATCTTTGACGTGGTTCTTGCCATCCTAGCTCCTGCCTGTACTTCACCCCATATCTCCTATTCACTAGTTAAATCTGACCACAGGTCAGTCATCTTCTCTGTCAGATCTAGTGCTACCCCCCCTAGCACTACATCAAATTACCTTTAGGGACTTCACCAGGTCCTGTTTAAGTCAACTTGTAGAAGTCCTATGGAAAATTCCAACAGTACCTTGGAATTGGACCCATCTGAGAAAGCTGTCATATTCACCTCTGACTTTTGCCAGCACCTAACACCTGCATAAAACATCATTACCTGTCCACCCTAACTATAATGATAAATCCAGGAATAAACTTCTGGGGAGGAATTCCTGCATTAATAAACTGTTTAACAAAATGTGAAAATGATGAAGAGTTGTAAGAAATGCCTCTGTGGTTATCTCATGACTTACTGATAGAACTCATATAGTCAAAATAGGGGAATCCACCTCTGACAACAGACCTGTAACCAGTTGTGCTCCACAGGGATCAGTCCTGGGACCTCTACTGTTTAGAATCTATTTCTCCAAAGTACAAGCAAAAACTAAAGGTCTGTGGCTGACAAAGTTTGCTGGTGACTGCGGTCACAGAATCTCCAAATTATGTCAGCATTCTACAAAAGGGTTTTAAACAAACAAATGATTGGTGCCAAAGTCAAGGCCTTAAACTCAGTGCAAAAAAATGTATCATCATTACTTTCGGTAAAAGCAATGTTCCTGCTAACTACCACACCTTAAGTATGCACTCAGTGGTGAGAGACCTGGGCACACAGGTTGACAGCAGCCTTACTTTTGACCAACATGTCTCCACAGCAGTAAGAAGGCTATTCTATATTGCTCATCTCATAAGTAAGGTCACTGGCTCCAGAAAAAAAAAGAAGTGGTTTACTATCAAAATCTCGAACCTACATTGTGCGAGTGTTCAGATTTCTGAACTGAAATTTCGGAAATCAAATAAAAGAACAAAAACAAGACAGAACGAGGCAGTTCGGAAAAGTGAACATCTCAGAATTGTCAACTTTACTGAAAATATCACACTTCTGGTCAGCAGCAAAGAACGTTTTTGCAGGGGGGGAACCCCCCTGCACCCCCATGTGGGGGGGATAACCCCCCCCCACAACCCCTGCTAGTTATATATACAAATTCCAAGATCACACTACAGTGAGGGAAAGGGTACATTTCCCATTCCCCACTATAGTGAGAGTTGCATTGAAAATGATAAGCAGAGAGGCATTTCTTACAACTCTTCATTATTTTCACCTTTTGTTAAACAGTTTATTAATGCATTCACTGTTTTGAGTTCAACATTTTTTTTTCGTTATTTCCAAATCTCAAATTAGGGCATTCAGTCTTTCCAATTCGGACGAAGTCCAATTGCCCTTTTGATAGTAAATGAAAATAAGTTATTACCATCCTGTACTCTTCCCTCATCAGACCAGTAATTGAGTACAACACCCCTTTTGATATGGACCTTTCTAAGCACCTGCAGTAATTGGTGAAACCACAAAGGTTCCTCACAAGGAAAATTCAAGGTTTTCACCATCTGTTCTATGGGGATCATCTGAAATCACTGTCACTTTATTCTGTTTCATACAGAATACGCAAAGGTGATCTCTGCCTTGCATATAAGGCAATCTCTGACCCTGCATTATTGGAAATGCTTCATATCTGAAAGTCAAATCGTACATGGGTTACTCACTCTAAAGACCTTAACCTGGTATGTGACATTAATAAAACCTGCTGGAGGGACAGATTTGTCTCCTAGAGGTTACCCCACCTTTGGAACACACTTACACTTCATGTCAAACAGAGTACCTCATTGGCCTTCTTGAAATGTAATCTAGACGATTGGATGGGTGACCACAAATTCACCCCAGGACTTCCACCTGTGTCCCTCTTGGACAGGGACAATAGGTGCTGATCGTGGACCTAGAGCCATTAGCCTAGTAACTTCCTATGATCCTGTGATACCCCAGCACTGGCCCAGTAATCAAGAAGCCTCAATCCTCACCACTGGCAACAGTGGCGGATGTACACACCAGGAGATGACAACAACACACACAATAAAGTGCAAGTTCCCTTAACAGCACAGCACAGAGAAACTACAGTCAGTCTGGGGCTGTTTTTTCCCTCTTTCTCCAGATCCCCAGTAAGACTCCCCACTGGCACAGCTATAGAGTTGAGATTTTTAGCTGAGTGGGCAAGCCTAGCCCTCCAGCACCCTCTCTGTCCAACCAGTGCTTCATGTCCCTGCCCAGGTAGCTGACACACACACTCTTTGAGATTTGATTTATACACAAATACACTGGAAAAGGCTGGCACAGGTTTACTAGCTATGCCCCCTTTTCTCATGACTATAAGGTAGTTTGGACTGTCATCAGCCACTCCTTATCAGCTACTTTAAGGCCCTTAACAAAGGGTGTCCAATTTTACTGTGTAATGTTATTATTAATCCAAATGGTAATTTGACCAAGAGGAAGGCTATTAGGAATGGCCTACACCGTGTCACCAAATAGACACACAAGTACTTTAAGAGCTTAAATATCTCTAGACAGACCGGCCACAATTGAAAGGTTTAAATGTATTTAATAATAAATAATAAAAATAAGAAAGCACTCAGTAAATAAACAGTTACTTCAGAGTTCAAAATCACAGGAAACTCTTAAAACAACATTGCAGGAAAGTCTCAAATAAATACAGAAAACATCTAAGCTATACTTTGCCATATTCCTGTCTCAATCTAAGAGAAATTACTTTATCCTAGTTAACTTACTTACAGAACAAGGCAAGGCAGATGTGATGAGTGTATGTTTTTGTCACTTCAAAAACAAAATACAAAATGCCCAGTCTCTCTCAGATAGTTCTTAAATTAACATCTCAAATATTGCTGCTGAGATACTTGCAGCATGACATCACTTCTTGTCATCTGACTATCCCAAGTGAAAACCATCTATCTGCGAAAACATACAGACCTTAGATCTTTTGGCAAATGGTGGAAGTCATAAAATAATTTACATTCCTCCACATTTAAAGACAATACAAAAAATCTCTAGTTCTAGACATTATGTCTCCTGTTGCACTGAAACTGAAAGATAACATCTCTTTTATTACGTGGTTATAAAATAATGTAATTTCAACTATTTTTTCTAAAGTTTTGCAAGTCAACCTTTTATGTGCCAGTTCTCACTGTTAAAACATATACATTTACACAGTTACAATAGTTTATATAGATTTCTGCTCTCTTCCAGTAGGGTATACTGTGGATACATCTTTAAGCTGAGTACTTTACAACATATCTCTTCAGCACACGTCTGTACAAACCATCTTATATGACATACAGTTCTAATACACGTGTAACACAAGCATATGAATCATGCTGGTATTCACAAATGACACAACCATTTACAAAATTCCAGACAGCTGTGCTGGTGATATCTCCCTTTGTCACACTTCTATATAAATCCTATTAATATTCACAAATGACATATAATTATTTACAAAATTCCAGACAGCTAGGCTAACAATATTTCCTTTTGTGACAGATCCTATGACCATACTGAAACAAAAATGCAAAAAAAAATTAAAGAGTACTATTAGAAAATGTAAAACAGAGTATGAGCTTACAGTCACTAAAAATACCAAAGAAAACTACAAATCTTTCTCCATTTATGTCATGGAATGAAGCAAATTGTCCAAAAATGCACTGAACTCATCTATAATGATATCACATATCCCAGATCCCTTTCTCTTTATTATTATATAGTTTTGATTTATTTCTGTTTTATTGAAAAGAAATTTATAAATATATAGGAATATAGAGCGAATAGCATTGTCACTTCATAACAAGAGGTTATCTGGTTCAGTTCTTGGCTGGGGTACCTTATGTGTGGAGTATGCATGTCCTCTCTATGTTCATGTGGATTTTCTCTGGGTGCTCCGGTTTCCTCCCACATTCCAAAAACATTCCAAAAACATACAGTAGGTGGATAGGTGTGAGTGTGCATGTGAGTGTGTGGTATGGAAGACCAGCAGCAACAGTTCTAGCCACCCTGTGGTGTGAACCTTGACTCTAGATGACTGTCATTGTTGAAGTGACACCCTGACCTGATGTGCAAAAATGAGAAAAGGGATTGCGGATGGATGGATGGGTGTGTGTGTGTGTGTGTGTGTGTGTGTGTGTGTGTGTGTGTGTGTGTGTGTGTGTGTGTGTGTGTGTGTTAACTATTTATTTTAGTATATTTGCTATTTTTTACTGCTGTTAATTCCTTTGGGAATTCTAACGTAGTACTGTATTGTTTATATGTTTAATGCTGCTTTTATGCAGTTATATTTTTTTTTCTAAATTCTTTTTTATGGCTTGTACTGGGAACACTAGTGACTGTCTCATGCAAGCAGAGCTGTGATTTAATTCTGTTTTGGGTTTTTGCTGCTTATTTGCTTCATTCTGAAGTTCTGATACGAAAATATTGCATTCTTTTAATTTTCTCCTTCATTTATATGACGTTTACTACTGATTTATCACGGCTGTAGCCATATTCATTGTTAAATTGAGATTTTACTGCAAATTATTTTAATTTTCTCTGGAGACTTTTTTTCATTTTTGACATTGGCCTCTTTAAGTATAGGCTTATTTATACTGTTTTAAAGTTTTTTTTATTTAATTTAAGGGCATGTATTTGATTTTTGGCACTGTTTGGAGAAAATAATTTTAGTTGGTACTATGACTGTGTTTGCTGTTGTTTACTATATTGTGCAGGTTGTACAACAAGGCTTAGCACACTTTACTCTTTTCTGATGTATTTTATGCTGTTTAGCCCTGCTTTTTGGGTGAAGACATAGTTTACCTTTTCTATTATTGCTCTCCTTAGTCAACCCTTAACAGTGTCAGAGTATTATTCTCTCTGGTCTTTTTCCCCTGACTTGATGGATCCTAATATAGCTGTCCCCCCACCCCCATCAAATTCATTTGTACCTAAAAAGAAAAAAAAAAAACTCAACAAAAATGTCTCAGCCCATGGTTTATGAATTTGTTGTTGTCTTAGTCTGACCCACAGAAAACATACCCTTTTCCCCATCACCCTCTGTTGTTGAGTCTACAGCCGTCTGTGGTAAGGAAGCAGACACATCCTACAGGGCTGTTCCAGTACTTGGTTCAGGTACAGGAGGACTAAACCCTTTAGGTACAGGAGAGGTCTGGAGTAGGGGAATGCTTGCCAGACATAATACTTTCTCCTCAGATATTTTTTCCACCAGTGTAGTTCACATTAAAGAGAAAAAGAAACCTCTCCATAATGCAGATAATCAGGTTATTATCATATATAAGATTGATGTGGCTTCCTCAGATAAGAATGTTTCTAGCAATGTCTTTCGGCTTTTCCCAATTAGGGCTCATCACAGTGGATCACCTGTCTGCAGATTGATTGGCAGTGGTGTTTTTACAGTGTCAAGTTGCCAGTCTGGCATCCAACCTTCACAGAAGGTGCACTCACACTCACATGCACCTACCTGCATGTCTTTAAATATTCACTCAACTGCATGTAGGACATGCATACTCCACACAGAAGGCACTCCAGCCAAGAATCGAACCAGAAAACTTCTTGCTGTGAGGTGACAACACTAACTGCTGCGCCACCACAGTCATCAGGTAAGAATGTTTCTATAGCCAGCTAATCATAAAGAAAGAATCCAAGGATGATGCCACAATACGAACAAAAGATAATTGACTTTAATAATTAGCTTAGTTTCTGGTGTCATTCTAAGGGGGTGCAATATTTGTCAGTACGGAAGGGGATGGTCAACAGACCACGCTGCTTTGCCAGGAATGATCTGCACCTCTCCCCTCTAGGCTTTCAAATATTGGCTAAAACACTGTCTTCCCCCATAGTGCCTTTTTTAGGCAATGACAAACTGAAAGTACTTCTGACATAGCAAATCGAAAACCAAGAAACTTTAGGTATTACTGGTCAATGCTAGGAGTCCAAACGAAAAACTCAACTCCCTAGAAGCTATTTTTACCCTAGAGAATGCTAATGTCTGTGTGGTCACTGAGACATGGTTTAAAGTCGCAGAGAGCAGACCAACAGTGCAAGTTTATAATGCCTTCCACACATTTAGGCCAGCTACTTCACAGGCAGGAACTAAAGGTGGAGGTGCCTCTATTTACATCAAAAATAAATATACTTCAAGGCTGGTCAAACAGGACCATGCACTTGAGCTGCTCCATGTTCAAATCACCATAGGTAAAATCCAGTACCACTTCCTTGCAAGCTATAGGTCCCTCTCTATGACCCAGGAAACCCATACCATGTATTTAAACTTATTAGAAACACTAATCATCCAACCCAATACCATATTCATGGATGACTTTAATTACTCCACTATTAACTGAGAATTCTATACAACACTAAATGCACAGGCACAGAGATTCCTGGATTTTGTAAACACTAACTCCCTGGATCAGATAATACAGTCAATACACCAACCAGGGGTGCAACCATACTGGATCTAGTCCTCACTAATATGGGAGACTGCTGCACACCCCCTACTGTAATGCCTTCCCTGGTAAGGTCAGACCACAAAATGGTCTCCTTTGAAGTAAAAGTAAAACCTGGACCCCCAGCTACACCTGGAATATTCAGGAACTATATTAAGGCTAAACGCTATTAAGTGAGAATCTGGCAAAATTTCAAGCCCCCCATAAACCCTGTGATTGGATGGGAGAAAGGAAATTCACCCCGGGGATCACGTCAGTCGCCCTGCTAGACAGGGGTCCAGGGAAGTAAATAGTGTGGGAAGAAATAGCCAGGGAATTGTTATGGCTAGACTTGTATAGGCCCTAGGGCTGATAGGTTCATCCTATGAACACATTTGCCTTTGCAGAACTGCCCACAGAAACCCCATACAAGCATGGTAATAACTGCATAGAGACAGCTGTACCCACCAGGAAGAAGTACAGAACTAACTCAAAAAATAAGTCACCCTGGTGGAATCACAAAATCGGTCAGCTGTGTAAAAGGAGGAAGACAATCATGGCAAAAATTAGGAGGGCAGCACCCAGCAGGATAAAAGATCCCTCATCAAACTAAACAAACAACTAAGAGGACAAACTCTACCAAAGCCAAATTTGAGGTAAGTTTGGCCTCCCAGGCCAAGGGCAACCACAAAGCATTCTTTAGCTATGTCTGCAACCTCAAAGGTAATACACAATTGTGTGCAGAACTCATTGTAAATGGAGCCACCTATACAGAGCCAGAAGATATAGCAAACCTCCTGGCTGATAAATTCAGCTCCAATCCCCCCCCCCAACTTTCCCTCAGGAAATATAATCAAATATAACTCTCCCTACTATCACGAGGGAACAGGTTCTTTATGCTCCCTCTAAGACCAAGAACACTGCATCAATGGACCCAGACAACATTCCAGATGCCTTCTAAATAGCATGAAACATGATCTATCAGGACCTCTGGAATTACTATTTAACTGTAGCCTCTAAACAGGGTTCATGCCTCATGAATGGAGAAAGGCAACAGTTATCCCTCTGCACAAAGGTGGGCCATCTACAGACCCTGGAAACTACAGACCCATAAGTCTCACTAGCCATATGTAAATCCATGGAAATAATTATTATGGAGATGATCAATAGAGATATAGTAAACCTTCAGACATTGGATCCAACCCAGTTTGTTATCGTCATGGACAAATCATGCCTATTCAACCTGGCAGACTTCTTTGAGAAGGTCGCCAAAGCAATGGATGAGGGCAAAATCATTCACACTGCCTACCTTGACCTGGCCAAGGCATTTGACACAGTACCCCACTTGAGCATTGTTGAAAACGCAAGAGGTTAAGTACAAATCCGTATGTCACCCGGTGGATAGCCAACTAGCTCACAGACAGGACCCAGGAAGTTAGAATTGGGGAGTCAACCTATACAAAGAGGACAGTCACAAGTGGAGTCCCGCAGGGATCAGTCCTTGGACCGCTCCTTTTTGGCATTTACTTCTCTGAAGTCAAGGCCAATGTCAGTGGTCTCTGGCTGACTAAATTTGCAGATGATTGCATGAATCTCCCATTGACACAAATGTTCTCCAGGAGGAGCTGACACAGACAAACAACTGATGTCAGAGCCATGGACTAAAACTAAATGCCAAAAAATGCATAATAGTATCCTTCAGGAAGTCATCCATCCATGGTAAGTGTCATATTGATAACACACTCCTTAGAGCTGAACCAGTAGTCAGGGACTTAGGGACACACATAGATTGTAATCTAGCCTTTTATCATCACGTGTCTACAGTGGTGAGGAAATCATTCTGTGTTGCACAACTTATAAACAAAGGTAAGACATCTAAAGCCAAGAAAGTCATTGTTCCACTCTATTCGGCATTCATCAGACCTATCATTAAGTGCACTGCCTCCTTTGGTATGTACCTAACCAGACATATCCAACAATTGGAACGTCCACAGAGGTTCCTCACTAAAAGAATACAAGGCATAAGGAATATGTCCTATGCAGACTGCCTCAAGGCCCTATTCCTGTATTCTGTCTTCTACAGGCTTTTGAGGGGAGATCTATGCCTGATATACAGGGCATTGTCAGACCCCACTCTGATGGACCTCCTGCATATCCGCAAAACAAACAGCACCAGAATTACTTGTTCTAAAGACTTAAACCTTGCCTGTGACATAAATAGTACCTGCTGGAGAGATAGGTATGTATCCCAGAGACTACCACGCTTATGGAGCAGGCTCCCCATCCATGTAAAGCAGAGTTCCTCCCTAACCCTAACCCAATTCAAGTGCAACTTGAAGAATTGGATGAGAAACTGGAAATTCATCCCTGGTTTAGCCCCTATGTCTCTAATGGACACAGGTAACCTGTAAATGGTTCTCCCAGGCCCATGCTTACACTTATCAAGGGTATCAGAACTTTTCAGAGATTTGGGATGCATGGCTAGGCTTAAAAAGGCCCTTGTGGTCATTAGCCTAGTAAACACTTATGAACCTATACACCTATACTCCTATTCAGAATAACTGTGGAACTTCCTTCTCTATAAATCAGTCTGTGGCCACAGATTTAGATGTGGACTCTAATACAGACAGTAGTGAACACTTCTTTGGAAGGTGAGCAGATTCAAAATCTCAAGTAAATGTTTAATTTCCACAGATGCTAGCTGGAGTTAGAGATGTATTTGACTGGAAGCAATCTGGAGCTAAGCCAGAGCCAGGCAGAGTTTATGATCTTATTGAGGATAAGATTCCAAATGTTGTGGTTATTCCTCCTCTGATATTGGCCTTAGGAGATGTCTATTAAACTGCAAGTAAAATCTCTTTGGCTATTTTATTAAAAACTGATAATAACTAACCCCTGTAAAAGAGTTACTTACCAAAAAGTGTGGGATCTTATTTTTTCTCTTTTGATGAATGACTGAAGATAATTTTATATATAACATCTAAATCCCCTAACATATTTACATTTACTTTACTAAGAATTTTTTGTTAAGTGGTTGTTGGGTCACGGCGATATCTTTAGTTGGTCCTATTTGCTTGGTCTCAAGGGATCAATATGTGTAATGGTCTTCTATTTCTTCTATCTACTGTATTTGCTATAGATATCTTAGCCTCTTGATTACCCTCTTTCTTTGCATACTGTTTAATTACCCATCAATTAATAATTAAGTACTCAATTTTTCATTTAATGGTGTTATATAGGCTGATTTATTTTAGAGTATTGCAGCATTTTGTACTGTTTGTAAATAGTTCTTATATTAGTTGTATTGTTAGTTGTATTTTACTATGTGGTTTTGTTCACATGATTATTGAACTGCAGTTTTATTCTTCAAGTTGTGTTATGTAAAAGCTAATAAAAGTCTATTTGAAAAAAAAAAAAATCTCTTTGGCTAGTGAACATGTTCCTGAAAAGGCTATCATAAAATACAAGGTGCGCACTGATCTTGCAGCTCTCTCTCTCTCTCTCTGCTCCTTTGTCAGCTGAACTAGCTGTGGTTTCTAAAGCTGACAACTTTAAAAAGAGGACTTCTTCTAACCCTACACCTCCAGATAAATTTGGCAAGAGGTTAGAATCTCAATGTAGCAATTTAGTCTTTAGAATTTTAAATTATCGGGGATTTATGTAGAAGTTTATTTTGCAATTTGCTTACAGTTTAGATGACTTTGCTGCATCCTTGCCTGATGAGCTGAAGTGTTATATGACAGATTTTTTCTAACATGACTCAATTTTTGATATATGCTTTGTGGAGTGTCCTGGCAGGTGTGGAAACAAGTTTTAGAAATGCAGCCACTTCTGTTATGTTCAGAAGGTATGCTTGGTTACATAACTAGAATTTTTCTGAGGATTTAAAAAATGACATTTTGAATTTTGTGTTTGGTCCTACTGCCACCCAGATTCTCAAACAATGGGATGATAGAGGTAAATTAATGCATGGGGTAACTAGAATGTTTCATATTCCCAGGTTCCCCCAAAAAGGCATCCAACTTCAAAGGACAAAACAAACAAAGGTCTCAAGAGTCAGGGTACCAAAAAAAAATGGCAGGATAATTATGCTTTCAAACAAATTGTTAATCATATAGAACAGTTGTGCAGTAACCTTAGCAATATGGGTTATACCCTGCTTAAGATGTAACAGCCCAGTGAGTTTCCAAACCTTCAGGGCCAAATAATACAATTCCCTTAGGCTTTTAAGGATCAATGGTCACTTGTGTGTTCCTTTGGTGGGCAGATGCATTCTCTTTGGGGGAAAAATTCCCTTTTAAAAAAAATTCTTGTTGTATAACACTTTCCTGTTCAGGAAAGTTATGTTAAAGCTAGGAGTTTGTGGTTTAACAGACTGTCACAAGACTGTAGTGCACTTTTAAAAGAGAACACTCTTTTTTACTGTCAGTTTAAAAGTTGTTTAAAGTAATTGAAAACCACTTTTTTTCTGTGGAGAAATTTTGTTTAGTTTATTTTTTGGAGGTGGCAAAGTGTATTAGAGTGTTTTTGCTATGTTTTAATGTGAAGAAGTGACTTTTAAAGACATACGTTTTACTGGCATTTGCTGCTTGCTTTCCCCAGGAAAGAGGCACCATTTTTGGCTTGACCATGGAATAAACTGTTGATTCCATCGGTCCTTCCTCCAGCCACAAAAAAGAAAAGGTTAAGGAAACACCCTTTGCCATCACAATAGGCTAGCAATTTTCCTCAGTTGCAGGTGGGTGACTAAGCTTTGTCCGTTAGTTGTACCTCAGACTCATCTCTTAGCCCAGATACCTATGGTGTAGTACATACAGCCACTATAGACTGCACATTATCAACATACTCTGTAGCTATTGGTGTCCCCTCAGTGGGCAAGGGAGAGCCACTCCTGCCAGTCCTTGAAGAGGGAACAGGGAAGGCTCCCCTGTTTTTCAGAATAATGTGCCCATCCCTGCAGAAGCTGTTGCTGCAATTCATAACAGCACCATTGGCCGCATTTCTCCTGCCAAAAAGAAAAAAAACTAAACATAGGTTCATAGGTTCATAAGTAGGTACTAGGCTAGTGGCCCTAGGGCCTATATAAGCCTAGCCAAAAAGGTACCCTGGCTTCTGCCACCCAAGAAAATTATTTTCCTGTGCCCCTGTCGAGCAGAGCCAAAGAAGTGATCCCTGGGGTGAAGTTCCTATTTCCCATCCAATTATCAATATTTTTCTTGAAGTGTGCTAATAAGGAGCTCTGTTTGACATAGATAGGTAGTCTGTTCCAGACTATGGGAAGTCTCTGGGACAGGAATCTATCCCTCCAGCATGTTCTGTTTATTGTGGTGACTGATCTGATTCAGAGTATGTGTAGAGCTCAGTTTCTGATTCTTCCTGCCAGGCTTTCTCTTTCTCTGAGACTATTTTCAGAATGTGCCACTGTTTTCAGTGGGAGAACACTGAGGTTTCTCAGTTCTTCAGAAAATACTATGAACTGTCACACAAGGAATTTCCAGAACCTTCACCCATTCCTCCAGTTCTGTCAGCTTTTGGAGGATGTATGAGTTGCTGCTTGCAATGTTTCTGATAGCCAGCTGCCCCTAAAAGGCAGATAGGATGTATAAAGTTCCTCAGTCTTTTAAGTTTTTATACACTCTTCCCAATCCTGACTCAAAAACTATAGTTTAGTTAATCATACTGCTGCTAAACCTTTTGTTAATTCCAATCCTACTCTTTCTGATAAGGATGGGAAGATCATTGCCATCACAAGTGATAATTCAATAAAAGCTGTTGTATAGGAAGATCATTGAAATGTATGAGGAAAAGTGCATGCTTCTGCAACTTTGATTATCAGAATTTTGAATTGTCAGGCTCGTGTGTTTGTTCTGGCATATTGTGAAAGTATAAGGAATGTTTTGCCTGCTGTTTCTTTTTGTGAGAAAAATCTGCTTTAAATATTTAAGTTAGTTATATTATGTAAGTCACTTCTCATTGTTTACAGTGTGTGTATGACTCTGTTGATACTTCTTCCAGAGCTATGGCCACCAGTACTCTTTTGAGGAGGTTTTAATGGCTGCATTCTCATAACCTCCGAGATGATGTTAAAAATAAGATTTTAAATTCTCCTTTGGATAAAGATTTAGTTTTTGGCCACTCTACTGCAGAGGTGATCAAAACGTGTGATGAAAAGAATAAGTCAATACAGGGAATTTCTAAAAATTCTGGGAACATTAGATCAACAATTGTTTTCTTTTAGAGGATTATTATTTAAATATAAGAAGCTTCAATTAGAGAATGAATATTTACTTGAATGTGTAAAATGCGAACAAATCCCTAAGGGACTACGTAAGTGGAAATATCCCACCGGCCTGCAGAAGGACTCATATTTACACAAAGAACTGTTGCAGTTTTTCAATAGACAATGTTGTGAATTATTACATATTTTAATAACAGATAACAATAGAAAAATGTCTTTATTATTAAGAGAAATTAATCAATTGGATGTTAGCATAAAAAATGACTTGTTATTTGATACTAAAAGAAATTACTTTAATGCTTTTTATTCAACATTGTTAATACTGAACTGGTTGAGCTCAAGAACAGGAAGGAGGGAAAGTTGTCAAGAGACAAGCTCGAGTATGAAGAGAGTAAAGCTTATCCAGACCCACCGAGGGGGCAATAAAATCAAACTAGGGAAAATAGAGGCATACAAATACAAAGCTATGACAGTGAAGTACATGACCAGGACAGCATTGATGCTGAATCCCCTTTAGAACAGGCTCCATTACAGAGATCAGAGAGGTTAATGAATCAGAGACAGGGGAGGCAGAATTACTACAACTATGGGAACAATTCCCGGACTGCCCCATGCAGGGGGAGATGGGGAGTATACCGGAGATAAATAGTTCCGGTGACATGAATAATGGCAAATGTAATATTGTTTTGAATGCTATAGGAGACTTTAGTATATACAATTATAGCCAGTTGGAAGTAAATACTGAATGGGCTGATTTGTTATCTAAGGGTATGAATTTTATACCAGCAAGAAAGGGATGTGTGGTTGATTCCATCCTACAGCTGAGACTTTTCACTAGGAAGCTAAATTTAGTATTATTTTTTTCATAATTCCAATGCAATGATGGACTGTTCGACCCTTAGGAGACCAAGCACATTTTATCCCTCAAACCACCCTTTAGTTCAACTCTTCGAAGGACTGTGTGAGGCTGACATTAGGAAATTATTAGATAAAAGCAATAATTCCATTGGTATGGAAAATCTTAATATTGGAGAAACAGCCATTCTAAAAGAGATTTTACAACAGCACAATGTTAGATTTATGAAACCAGATAAGGGTGAGGGTATTGTTATGATGAATACGGATGACTACAACAGCAAAATGTTTGAATTACTTTATAGTGAAGTATACTTTGAGGCCTCACATAATGAATTGAATTTAGCGTATCGTAATATAGATCTAGAATTGGAACAACTATTAATAAATGGCCAAATAACCCCAGAGACCCATGAGTTTTTAGTGACTGAACATCCAAGAATACCAACAATATTTGGAGTGCCAAAAATACATAAATCTATTTTTAAACCACCCTTATGGCCTATTGTAGATGCTGAGGCTTCAAAAACATTTAGTATAGCCAAATTCATTGACAATAAAGTGAAAAATGTGCTTGAAAGCCATAATACTATAATAAAGGACTCATGGGACTTTCTCAGGAAAGTTGATCAAAGTGTGTATGACAAGAATCTTATCCTGGCCACTATTGATGTATGTGACCTGTTTTCGGTTATTCCACATCAATTAGGCCTGGAATGGTTCTACGAATATTTATGTACTAACACTACACTCAATCATGAGACCATTCTTACAATTCGGACATGCATGGAAATTGTTTTGGAAAACAACTTTTTCACCTTTGAGGGACATCTGTTTAGACAAAGACAAGGTGTTGCAATGGATGCATGCTGTGCCCCAATTTTTTGCTAATGTAGTACTAGCACATTGTGAGGATTTATTTGTGTTTAATTCTGAATACAGGACTTCATGGGTATTGTACGGGCGATACCTAGATGATATTGTCCTGTTTTGGAATGGTACTGAATAAGATCTGAATAGGGTTTTTTTCCTATATTAATGGTACTACCAATTTTTTTAAATTTACTATTAAAAAAGAAGTAGATTTTGTCAACTACTTGGATGTTACCATTAGGAAAGACTATATCAACAATTGTTTTATGTCTCAGTTATATAGAAAACCAACTTATTCAAACACATTATTACATTTCACTAGCGCTCACCCATTGCACCAAAAGAAAGCTCTTGTTAAAGGCCAGTATGTTAGACTGTGAAAAAATGAAAACTATGTTTTTAAGGAGAGGTTACCCTGAGACCTTTGTTATGGATATTATCAATGAGGTTAAAAATAAGAGGATGAGTGGTTATTTTACCGTCTTATTAGGTCAGGGTAATAGTGGGAGTCAGGAAAATAGAAGGAAACAAAACATAGATTTTGGACGTGTTTTTGCACTCACTTACACGTCCAATTTTAATGAAATCAGGAATGTGATTTTAAATACTGGAAAATTTTTGACATCGACATGGATGTGCAGGAAAGAATAGGCACTAAACCTACAATAGTATATAAGAAGGATATTTCACTTAAAGGGCTCCTTGAGAAAAACAAACATGGTTTGACGCAGGGGGGCACATTTAAATGCAGAAGATGTTCCCAATGCCCCATCATTATGGATGCTGATAACATAAAATTGAAAAATTATGGATATCTAACAACTAATAAGAAAATGTATTGCTATAGTAAAGAAGTGGTTTATATAACAGTATGCAAAATGTGTGAAAATTACTATGTAGGGAAAACTAAAAATGCACTTAGACTTAGAGTCTATCAGCATTTGTACGACATCAAGCAGATGAATGGTAATAATGTACTGTGCAAACATATTTGGAGTAAGCCAAACCATTCCTTTAGATTTTTTATCTTAGAGCAAGTTGATCTGGGTCTTCGGGGTGGACCAGTGGATGATTATTTAGAATTCACTGAATTGAAGTGGCAAATTAAATTAGATGCCTATCACCCCCCAGGACTGAATGATAGAATTTCTATGACCTCTCTTTTGAGGCTGAAATCTATGTTTATGGCATGAACATTTTGTAATGTAACATATATTTTATATCAGAATCTATACATTTATAAGGGGTTATATGCAGGGTCTTTAGGTAGGCTGAGTTAGTTGCTACTATTTTTATACACTAACATAATTTTTTTATATATATATTTTCTGTTTGTATGTCTTGACATCGTATTTATACATTTATTGTGAACTATCAGGAAATGATGTAGAGCTAGTCATTTTATTGGTCAGGAGTACTATTTAAACTTGGTTAACCAGCATTTTATTTATTCTGATGAAGTCATTTACCCGACGAAAGCACTTAATTGTTGGATTACTGGAAGTTTAATTGTTGGTTTGCTGGAAGTTGTTTTTTGTTCTTCTTTTTGAGCTGTATGCTACCAGAACGTTTTTACTGATTTGTGGCATTTTCTATAAAATACATTGCTTATATGTCTCGGAGTCGTCTTTGTGTACTGCCTTACGTCTGTATTTTATTTGGTTTGTGGACTGTTGGTTCACCTTCATTGAATTTCTAAAAACTCCAACCCTCCTTTTCCAAATTTTATAATGGATTCTCTAACCCCATATCCAGTTATAGCAAAAAAGTAAATAAATAAACAGTCTCAACAAAATGCAGGCAAATGCACATTTAAGAAGTAATGGCAAGGGGTTCCAAATACAGGCAAATGCACATTTAAGAAGCAATGGCAAGGGGTTCCAAAAGGAATCTTGGAACCTCCCAAAACCAAAGACACTCCAAGTCAGAATGACTATTTAAGGGACTTTGCTCCCCCTCCCCAAATCTAGCAGCTCCATTTCTCTTTCGCAATGTCTGAATCTCCACTTTCCCCTTTGGCAACAGATACTTTCAGACAACTGCATTCTGAAAATCAGTCATCCTTTCTTTCAGGTAATCCCTCATCCACCAGACTAGAATATTTTATTTCCATCTGTTCTTTATTACAGGGCATGATAGAACCAGTTCCTTCTTCAAATATTCTTAGTAGCACTTGTATAAAACATTCCATAATATAAACTACATGTTATACAGTAAAGCAGTTTTGTGAAGTACATAGTCAAAGATATGTGGGGGTGAGGATACATATTTTCAGTGATTGCTTTATGTGATAAAGATATTAACGTAAATAAATACTATTTTAGTTTTAAGAAATATAGACTTTACAATGTAAAAAGAGAAGAAAGGCTGGCCAAAAGCAACTTTGAGTTAATATGCTGTAATATTGGGCTGGTGGGTGGGGGTGGGGTGTAAAAGTGCATTCATTATATTATATATATAGAGGTGAGATGTTTTCTCTTACTTTTGCACAGGTGAAAGTCTGGATTAATGCCTTTGGCTTAATCTAAAAACAAGTTTTTTTCCCATAAGCAAGTAGGATTGAATAATTAGACAAAAATGATGAATGCCATGAGAAGTGCTAGTTTTTTGCATATACAATTATATTAACTTTTTTTCCTCTAGCAACTGTTTAGTGGGATCAAGAAGTCTGTAGCTGAAGGCAGTTGTGCATTCTGTTATCTTCTGAGTGAAACTGACAAACACTGCTGCATTCATCTGCAGAGCTGTTAGCTGTTTTTTTTTCTCAAAGCTCACTATGTTTTTATAGAGATGAGCAGTCTGTAGGTGCAAGCAATTAATCTTGAGAGTTCTGTACATTGTTTACTGATGAAAATGTAAAATTTGAAGGTACAAGGGCAACCAGTTCAGTAAAAAATAAAGTTTGAAATTATTGAAAGTGAATAAGAAATATCAGTTTCCCTAACAGCCTTAGTACTGCAATGCAAGTAATAGAACAGTGTATAATTTAGTTTTATTTAAAGACAGTGCATTTTTCTTAAGGCTAAAAGTTAATGTTTCCTGAAAGCATGCAAGCTGTTTGTCACATCTGGGAGGAGAATAAAGATAAGAAAAGAACAGACAGCAATCAATGAATGTGGGAATACGGGCTATGACATATCCTTTAGCATGGGTAACCTTAATTTTATGTTAGGTAATTCCAGTGGCTATAGCTGTCAGTTGTTCAAATCTGTAAAATTAAACTTCATTTTTTGAAGATGTATATAGTTTTGTGTGTTTGTTCTAAGTTAATAGGTTGTAAATGTGTTATGAAAACATATTTAGTTTTTTTTTTGTTTGAGGGTTTTCATTAAAACAAAATGTCTTGATACATGCGGCCTAGGTTCAAACTGAGATGACAAGAAACAACTGTATAAAATATCAACCTGTCAAACATTAGTTTGTGCATGTAACACAAAATCTGATAATGCACATTCATAAAAGCTGTCATGCATAATAGGTGGGAATAATAACTTCTTCTCATAATGGCTCTGCTATCCATATTATTTTGAAATGTAAATGGCCTTACAGGTACAGACAAAAAGGTAAGAGTATTGAATTATATTAACAAATGCAGAGTGCAAATAGCAATGCTGCAAGGGACACATTTGGAAAGAAATTAGTATGTGAATTTGATTAAAAAAGGGGAATTTAGGGTGGCTATTCACCAGAATATTAGGGACAAAGGAAAATAGAAGTAATTACAATAACTGAAAAAGGAACTCCAATAGTGATAAAAGAGGGGGAAAAGATAATAATGCTAGATTTGTGGTTGTAAGGGGCTACTGGCAAGGAAGAGGATAACACTGACATGTATTTATATTCTACCAAAGACTGCTGTTACATAGCTTAAGAAAATTTTGGGAGAAATAATCATCTTTCTACAGGGAATATTACTTATAGGTGGGCACTGGAATTTAATTTGCAGCTGTGAAAATGTATCCGGGGGACCTAGAAGGAATATATAACAAAAGAGTTTATATTTGAAGAAATGTATGAAAATATTTGGTATGGAATTCTGCAGTTGGAATCAAGAGAGAATTTAGATACTATACCCCAAGGTACAATAACTGGCCTAGACAAGATTGGAATTATATTTCAAAAGAGCATGTGCATTTAATTGAAAGCTTCAATACATAACCAATAACTATTTCAGATCATGCACCAAACTAAGAAAAATGCAAGGTAATGAAGTAAAAATGAGAGACTAGTGCTTCCGCACATACCTGTTAAAAAGAGAGTAGTTTAAGGAATAGGTAGTAGAAATTATTTGAGAGTTATTAGGGAAGATAGAAATTTCTTTAGAAGGTATAGCTAGTGAAAATGGAGTTTAAAATATGATAGAAATAAAAGAAAAAGAGATATGGTTAAAAGGTAATAGGAGTTATCTAGAGGGGCCTGACGAAGGTTAAAGTATTACAATATAAGGGGAATCTCACAGAAGAAGCAGCACAATTGCAAAGTGCTAAAGAGAAAATAAGGAAATATCTAGATAATACGCCCAAGACAGCATTTTTTTAATAATAACTTGAAAAACACAAAAAGTTTAGTACAAAGACTAAGTTAACAGAAAGTAGAAAGAATAGTCGCCGGACTTAGGGAGCCTATAACAAGAATAGTAGCCAGAGATGCTGTAGATATATTAGGGATACCTCAGAAATTTTATGAAAATTTGTATAAAGCAAAAAAATGTGGAAATCAAAAAGGAGCACAAATGGAAATATTTATGGAAGACTTAAGTATGCCAAGGTTGGAGGAAGATGAGGCTCATCAATTAACAGTCATGATAGGAAGGCATGAGATAAAAATGATGATGTATAATCAATCAATGGAAAGTCTTCTGGAACAGATGGTATTTCTTTGGAAGTTTAGGAGTTAGGAAGAAAGAAAGTGATAAAGATCTGGAAGCTTTTGTTTAACAGTATTTGAAAAGGAGGGGAAGCACTAACATCTTGGAAGAAACCAGTGGTGGCTGTAATACTTAAAGATGGTAAAGACCCATAAGACCCAACTTCATACAGTCCCATTTCAATTTAAACCATGATTATAAAGTGTTTATGTTTATAATATCTAAAAGAATGGCAAAGGTGTTGCCAACATTGATAGATATGGATCAATGTGGTTTTGTGGAAGGGAGTCAAACATTTGACAACCTTTAATAGAACAAAGATCCAGAAAAAAGCAGACTATAAGAAAACACTGCTGTTGTTGGTGGGCTGTGATGCAGAGAAAGCAACCAACAGAGTAAGTTGGTATTTCATGATTAGGGCAATGAAAGCATTTGCATTCCCTGATGCAATAATACGGTTATTAGGAGGATATATGAGGGATCAGAAGCAAGAATTAAAGTGTGAGGTTTCCTTTCTGGTAAGTTGTGTCTGAACAGAGGAACCAGGCAGGGGTGTCCTCTTTCCTCTTTGTTATTTACTTTATATTTACAGCCACTGGCAAATAAAATAAGGGATTCAGAAATTTGGGTCTATATTAAATCAGCAAATGCTTAAAATAGCGAATGATGATTTATCGACCCTTTAAGAGTGAAAGCTGACAATCCCGGAAACATGGAACAGAAAAAAATCACTAGGCCATTTTTGGGACACTGCCATTTCCTCCACTGTGGTATGATCTTGGAGTTGGTATATTTAAGTAGGGGGGGTGTCGGGGGTGTGGGAACGAATCCCCCACTATATTTTGGATTTTGAACTTCCGTGTCTTCAAGATTGTCAGCTTTCGCTATTAAAGGGTCGATAAATCAGCGTTCGCTGATTTAAAATAGACCCAGAAATTCATGGATATAATTGGAATGGTAATCAAGAAAAACTGGATTTATTTACAGATGATATTATTTTGTACTGGATAAATCCAGAAAAGGACATCTCAGTGTTGTGGAACATTTGACAAATTTTCAAGTCTTTTCAGGATATAAAATTAATGAAGATAAAGCAAAGCCTATAGTCATGAATTTTGTACTCGCACACAAATTGTTTTTTGCAATACTCATATTTATGGGGACACATTAAGATGAAGTATTTAGGAGTATAGATTAAAAAAGGTTTTTGTTATGACAACTAGGAATATATGGGAAGAGTAAACAAATGCCAATACGAAAATTATGAAACTGGAAGCTCTTGTTTATGGATATGGATAGAAAGATACAGACAGTGAAAATGTTTTTAGTTGCTTTAGTATTATATAGTAGTAAGGCATATGTTATCAACCAGAGGAGAAACTGTGAACAATAATTCATAAAGAGTTGAAGGAATTTATCTGGGAAGTTAAGTGGAATAAGTTGATTCTTCCAAAAGAGCAAGGATGCTCACGATTACCTGATGTCAAGGGATATTTCAGAGCTACACAATTAGGGCTCATGTACATAACAAAATCAGAAAGAGATGGTAATGAAGTATGGGGGGGTCAAGAAATAAGGAGAGAGTGGGATTTTGGGTGGAGATCCTTAAGGAGAATAACAACAGTCATACAGAATATTATATTCATAAAGTAGCAGAAAGTATTCTAAGAACTAAGCCAAAATGAGAATGGAGACACGAGATTCTGCCAATATGGATAACTGCAATTGGGGGTAAAGAGGATAGGAAAGAAGGGACTGGAATTTACTGGAGAAAACTGGCAAAGGAACCAAAACATTGGAAGCAAATAACTAGAGAGAGAAAGGTAATAGAATGGGATGAGTCCAAGAAGACATTTGGACTGCAGGCTACAGACTGCCTTCCCTTGATGCGATTGATATCGGAGTATTAGCAAAGAGAAAGAGAAAGGGGAATCCTAAGTTAAAGATCTGCTCTGTAGAGTTTTTAGTTGAATCTAGAACAGAAGCTGTTAAAAATGGATAATTTAAAGGGCTTATAAAATATTGCAGTATAACTGTAAGAATCAATCAGAGGAGGTTAGAACAGATTGGAAAGAGAGACTGGATAAGCAACTTACAAGGGAACAATGGGAGGATATATGTATGATTCCCAAGCATGCAACAAAGTCTAAAAGGTTTAGGATCCTTGCTTGGAAGTGTTTGCACATGGATTTTTATACCCCAGGCAGACTCCAAAGAATTCTTCCTCAGATAGATAGCAAATGTTGGAGGTATGATGGGGAAGAAAGAAGTAACTGGAACATATATTTTGGGATGTAATGAGCTGTCAGAATTATTGGGTGAGCAAATGGATATAATTAAGGAAAGTGGAAATTATTTGTTTGAGCTAGGACATAAAATCCAGATAGCCTAGGTATAGTAAAGCCTTCTTAAGTTTAATTATGGTGACTGACAAAAAAGCAATTACTAGAAAATAGAAAGCAAATTCTAAATCAACTGCAGTTAACATATTGAATATTGTAACATTGATAAAAGAACTGGAAGTAGGATCTTCGAAAAGGGAAGGTGCAAATTACATAGAAATAAATGGAAACTGTGTGAACAATACATGAATACTGTTCTGGAATAGGAGGAGGGACATTTAAGAGAAGGGAGGAATTGAGGAATTAATGTCATTTTGTACTGATAATAAAAAAGAACATATGTGATATATAATATATATAAGAGGAAACATGTTAATGTTGTTAGTTTTGTTTTATATTAATGTATGTTTACCTATGACTTAAGTAAAAATTTCATAAAGGTGTTAAAAAAGAATTATCCTGTACACATTCCCCCCTTTTCAGTGATATCCATGGTACTTTTGAAGATTCAGTAGAAATCCCCAAGATCATTGTGGTGACTCCCTTTTGACCCAGGCAACTGTGGTTCTCCCTTCTTTTGGAAATTGCCAGGAGCAATTACCCCAAGCTTCCTCACAGACCTGATATACTTGTCCAAGAACAGCAGCATTTGAAACACCCTGACCCTGATCAAGTTCAAGTTCTGACTGCCTGGATGATAAGATCATAATTACGTTTAGGCACCTGTTTACTGAGGATATGCAGCAGGTATTAACAGAGGCATGAAAGCCTGCTACTAGAAAACTGTATATTAGTAAATGGAAAAGCTTTCTAGTTGGTACCAAAAACATAGCTAGCACCCATTCAGGGCTAGTTAGTCCCTTGTTTTACAATAACTGTTTGAGTTTGGCCTTTGTTACTCCTCCAGCAGAGTTCATTTATTTGCCATTTCAGCATGTCTGCCCATGGATACTCCTCTACCAATGCATTTTCATGTCAAAATGTTTTGGAAAGGGGTTTTGAATAACAGGCCCCAAGAAAACTAGTGGCCCCTCCTTGGGTTAATTTTGTGTTAGGGAAGCTAATACTTGTTCCATTTAAACCAGCTAACCTGGCTGACTTGAGGTTCTTAACAGGGAAAACAGTTTACTGATTGTTCTTACCTCTTCAAGAAGGGTATCTGACATCCCATTTTCCACAGAGACAGGGTTTGTTTGAGAACTAATCATTCTTTTATGCCTAAAGTAATATCCAAATTTACTTTAAGCCAGTCTATGCATCTCCCCATTTTCTTTCCTGCACTTAAAAACGAGGCAGGAGGGATGTTCCATTTCTTGGATGTCCATAGACAACTGAGATACTAGCTTGACAAAACTAAATCTTTCAGATCAATGGATCAATTGTTCATTTCCTGTGAAGGTAAGAAGAAAGGACAGCCTGTGTCAAAACAGACTATTTTCAAATGTTGTTTAAGGCTATTACCTTTTTGTTATACTCACCACAACAAAATTATTCCTGGCAGGGTCAAGGCCAACCCTACATGGCCTTGGCATCATCTATGGCTTTTTGAAAAGGGTTGGATTGTAGAAGTATTCTAGAAGCTGAAACTTGGTCTTCTGTACATACTTTTACAAAGCACTGTAAGCTTTTCTAGGGCTAGATCAGGCTTTGCTAGGATAATTTTTCTGGGGGATCTTGGCCTCTTCTTTTCCCTTCTCCCAAATGTAGTAAATGTAGTAAATTAGAACAATCTACCCATATAGCTAAGGCTACTGCAGAAGTGATCAATATGATGAACACTATACAGCTGTGCAAGTAATCTTGCCATAACAGTAGATGTTCAAATGATTACTGTTGCAGCAGTCACTCCTTCCCTCCCTCCCATAGCTCTCAACCAATCAGGGATAACTCTCAACGGAATCAGGGACAAATCCAGAAGAAAAATCAGGGACACCTTTAAAATATTAGTTCTATTAACTTGAGACATTAACAGAATTAGAGAATGTGAATTAATATAATTTTCCTGAAGTAAAATAAGTATTCAACTCTTAATTATTGTCATTTTTATTAAGTATAATTCACCACCTTTTGTTCAAAAGGCACCAGTGTTAAGAGGACTTGAGGGATAAAGCTAAAATCTGAGTCAAAATCAGGGATGTCCCTGAAAATCAGGGACAGTTGAGGTCCCTCCATTCCCCTTGCTTTTTGGTTTGTTGATTATGCCAGACTGTGGACATTTATTTTTGCTATTCCTAACATTTTCCTTTCAGAGCTCAGCCTCCATATCTCTCTGTTAGCATGACAGCTGTGAAAAGCTTAGTGCCCACAACTGTCTTATTAGTCAACTCAGCTCAAGCTGACAGATGGTTTGGGCTGGTGGAAGGTGTTCTGAAGCTTTGGAAGCTGTCCAGCTCTTATATTATGTGCAGGAGCTAACCCATATAGCTAAGGGTACTGCAGCAGTAATCATTCAAACATCTACTGTTATGGTAAGTTTACTTACACAGATGTACTTTCCTTTCCCAAAAAAACATCATCCAGTGCTGAAGAATGACTGTGCTGAGACTCAGGGCATCTTGTCCCTTCCTCCTGTCCCTCCTTATCTATCTTTCCCCTTCCCCCAGGCTCTCACTCAACCCAACAGACTGGCCACAAATAGTCTCAGAGAAATGTGTGCTGAGATAATTCAGAGAGGATACTCATGGCAGTGGGCAAAATAGTCCTCCCTTCAGGGGAATCCTTTTCACCTGCCAGAGCAGGTACATCTGTTCTTTCTGGTACTCCTTCACAAGTTCCAAGAAGGTGTTATAGAGTCACTTCTTGCACCACAAAAAAGAAAAGGATTTTACTCAGGAATCTTTTTGGTAACCAAAAAAGAGCTATTGTGGAGACCAGTGTTAGATTGTTCTTACCTAAATATCTTTCAGAAAGTACCCAAATTAAAAATGTTCACCCTGTATAAGGTCCAGACCATCACCACCACCTTTTGGACCACTGTTTCATGGTGACTTTAGATCTGAAAGATGATTATCATCACATTCCAGTTGCTCCAATCTTCAAGTTAAACCAAAAAAGTCCTGCCTCACACCTTCATAAAGAATTGTCTTTGAAAGACATAGAAAAAAAAAAGGCCTTTCTACCAGAAGACAAAGTCCTGACATTTCAGAACATGTTCAGGGATTCCTCTCTTCTAGATGCTATATGCACAAGACAGCTTCTTAAAATTCTAGGCCTTATTGCATCAATGATCCTAATGATATCACTGGCCAGACCCCATATGAGAAAAATTTGGTGGTACTCTAAAATTTGTTGGACCCAGCACCTACCTCCCTTGCAGTTCCAGATACCAGTGCTGGTTTTGAAAAGTGAGAGTTACAGTGGTAAAGGGATCAGATGTCTCTCAATCCAGACCTACCCATCTCCCTTCAGACCCCAGTGAAATCAGTTCAGTTAGATTCATCAGATTTTTGCATGGGGGAGCAGTGTCCAGGGGAGTTCAACTGCAAGGCTAATGGGGTCCTTCAGATGCTACAAAGCCCAAAAATGTCAAAGAAATGCTAGCATTGATTCAGGCCTTAAAATTTCTTCACCATTTATGGTCTCCAAGTCTTATCTACTGGTCACAGACAATACCAGAGTCACATGGTACCTGAAGAAACAAGGGGGTACAGTGTCATACCCTCTTTGCCGGTTAGCAGTGATGTTTTGGGAGCTAGCCTTACAGCATTCTCTGATGATTCAGGCCTCATACAGCCAGTCACATCAGAAACAGTGGCATACAGACTAAGCAGATCTTGGATGGAACCTCAAGAGTGGAAACCTCAGAACAGAGGTCTTCCAGGATTTGGTCCAGATGTGGGGAACACCTCAAACAGATCTGCTTGCCTTTTTTCAAGACAGAGACTTGGAAAATCTCTGTTTGAGACAGCCTTGCAGCAATGCTTAGAGGACAGATACAGTCTTGCTCCCTTGGACAGGAATGTTCCTTTATGCATTCTCCCCTTTTCACTGATATTCAAGGTACTTCTGAAGATTTAGAAAGAATGTCTAATGATTATTGTGGTAACCCCCTTTTGGCCCAGGCAAAGTTGATTCTCCTGTTTAATGGAATTAGCCACAGGCAATTATCACAAGCTTCCTTACATTCTGGATCTGCTCACACAGTGTCAGTAGTGAATGGTGCACCCCAACTTAGATCAATTGCAGCTGACAGCCTGGATGATTCTATCTTGATATCTATTAGGCACATTTTCCATAAGGATGTGCAGTAAGGTCAGAATGAAAATTTGAAACTAGAAAATCTTACGTTTACAAGTGGAAACGTTTTTTCTAGGTGGTACCTAACCAAAAATATAAGGCTCTGTATGGTGTCTACCCACTGGTTTTGAAATATTTGTGTGAGCTACTCAACAATGGCTTATCTTATACATCTATCAAAGTGAATCTTGTCACCATCTCAGCTTGTCTTACAATGGTTCACCCACTTTCATCTTTTTTGTAGCCAAACAGTTCATGAAAGACCCCCTTGAAAGCAAGTTCCACCTCCTTTGTACCTTATCTTTGTCCTTGAAAAATTAACCTTATCTCCTTTGAACCTACCTTTCAGGCAACTTTAAAGTTCATTACCTGGAAAACTGTTTAGCTTATTGATCTGACATCTACAAGGCAGGTCTCTGAGCAGAAAGCTATCATGATGGGCCAACTTTATCTTATTTTCCATATTTATATGGTTGTTTTACATATTAATTCATCTTCCATGCCAAAAGTTGTTTCTGAATTTATCCTGAATTAAGCCATCAATCTCCCGGTTTCTTTCCAGAATCTGAAAACAAGGGAAAGGAGATTCTGCATTAAGCTTGTCTCTAAGCAAATAGTGGCTCATTGGTTGTCCTCTGCTATTGTGTCTTGATACTCCCACCATGGTAAATCTATTCCAGGCAAGGTTAATGCACATTCCAACAGAGCCTTATCCTCTTCAGTTTCATATTGGAATGGAGTGGACTCTTCAAGTAAACTAGAGGCAGCAACCTGGTCCTCTATCCATACTTTTACAAATTACTACAAACTGGGTACTTTTGCAAGTTCCAGAGCAGACATTGTGAGGATGATTCTCCAGGGGCTCCTGGATCCTTATTCTTCCTCATCCCAGGTAGGGTAAACTTTTGGAACCTACCCTCATGCCACTTTGGTAGTGTAAATGATGAACATAGTATAGCTGTATAAGTCTTATTTACTTGTAACAGTAGATATTCAAATTTTACACTGCCTCAATGGCAGCATCCATTCCCCTTATTTTGTATGTAGTTTGATCGTATCCAAACTTGTTTTGTTGATTGGCTTTTTGTTGGTGTTTTTGGCTGTTGATTGGTTAGTTTCAAGCAATTATTGCTTTTGTTCCATCTTGGTTTTTCCTATTTAGCATTAAAAGCCAGAACAACTGACTTCCTATGACAGGGGTTAGACTTCCCTTAATGGGAAGACCTTAGCCAATCTCCAATCACAGGGAGTTAGAGGAGGGAATTCTAAGCCCTAGAATGCTGCCAGTGAGGGTTTGTGCAAGCACACAATCCATAAGCCACCAAGGCAGTATGAAATTCAAATATCTACTGTTTAGGTAACTAGGACTTATGCACCTGTACTGCCTTACATAAAGTCAGTCCCTCTATTTGCTGGTATATCCTGAGGAACCCAACATGCTGAAAATGTCCAGTAGAGAATTTGCCACCTTTTTTTACCTCTGCAGAAGCGAAAACTACTGCCTCAGGGAACACAGTAGAATAATCCACCACCACTGAGAAACTTCTTACCAGTGGTGTTTGGGGTACTATCAGGCTCTACAGAGACCATGGTTATCCTGTGAAAGTACTCCTATATCACAGGCAATGACATCAAAGTCACATTGGCCTTATTCCATCTGTCCATATCCTTTTGTATATTTTTGCAATGCTTGGTAAATAGCAGTTTTGCATAAGCCTCGTTGCTATATGATTTGTACCCAAATGGCCTGATAAAGGAATACCATGGCCAGTAATGCTGTACTGTAGGTCCTTGGGACTATCATCTGCTGTGTCAGTTCTCTCTCCCCAGCCCTCTTCAGTAGTCCACTCTCTGTAAATTAATTCTTTGTCCTTATTTACTGACTCTCCCTGGCCTTGAGGACCTGGAGCGTCCTTAGCTACCTCCTTCAAGTTTTATAAAGTGGGATCTGAAACTATGCTGACTACCTTAACTTTATCTTTGTAATCTTTCCTAGTTGTCCTTCTAAAAGAAGTCCAGCAGTTTTCAACAACTGTGTCTCAGATTTAGAATTACTGCAATCAACCATTTTGTCCACTAAAATATCTCCTTGCAGAGGAATTCCAGTACCTTATGACAGTTGTTGCTCTGCTACTGGGGTTTGGCACAATGATTAGCTTGTACATAAATGAAAGTACACAGGGTACTGTGTTATCAAAGTATAAGCTACTAGAATGTATGCTTGGATAATGCCAACACTGCATCCAGCTTGTATGCCTCTCCTGCTTTTAAGTCCAAATAAATCCTGGGTATTGTCACTTAAAATGGTGTCCCTGCCATGGCCCTGGCCTTGGTGGACTGCCTAGGCAATTAATACTTCTGTCTGACATCTGCAGTCTTAACAATAGCAATATCTGATGAACTATCCCTCTTAGTGGCGTTTTCTCTACATTCTACCAGGATAGGGCACAAGTGGTTGTGATAATCTGGAGTATCTGAAATTTTGAGACAACCTACAACTACTGTGTTAGTAGTTTCATTAGCTCCCATACATGATTTTCCCTCCAAACCAGCCACTGTAGACATATAGACCATACATAAAGCATCTTATCCAAGACTTTATCTTGTACACGAGTCAGTGTTTTCCCTTTTGCTTGTGCTATCCACTGTAAAGGTGTAGACCATCTCATGGGTTCTCTCACGCCCTTCTTTAGTGCTGTATATCCCACATTTGCAGTTATGCCCTGCTGACTAAACAGAGGTTACCCTTTCTCATTTCCTTAGCTGTACTGCACTGCATTTCTGCTAATCTGATTACCCTCAGACAAAGTACTGAGTGCTTGTTTCCTTATCATAAGGTCTCCTATCATTTCAAACTAAGTAACTTTATATCCACTCTGGTAATGTAATCACTTCCACTGTCATCTGCCTTTTTTCTCTAATCTCTGAAATGGTTCCTATAAGTTTTGAGAAGACATAAACATTCTAATTTTCCTCCTTTAAATAGCCAAGGTGTAGACATTGCTTTACATGTGAACAGAGAAGCAAAACACTTCACCCAGTGACCCTGGTCAATTTGATGTTTCATATCCTTGAATAAGACTATCAGAGTTGCTTTTCTTCTTTATGTTAAAGAAACAATTTCATACTGATACAGATTTCTGTGAGCTCTGAGAAGGGCTGTTTTGTGTTTTGAATGCCCGTTCAGGTGTTGGTGGTAGCTCTAATAAGAACTTTTTTGTTTTATTTTTCAATGTGTTTCCGGTTGCTCTTACCAGAGCTTATACAGATCTCTGTGAGCTCTGAGAAGAGCTGTTTGGTGTACTGTGAGCTCTGCAAACAGCTGTTTTGTGTAAAGTTTTGTGTAAGGAGTTTCATTCTCTAAGATACCTCATTTCCAGGTGTTTTTTCTCCATCTCTAGTCTCTTTAATTCAAGTGTCATTCTCAGTTCTTCTGGGGATGGATTGGATCTATATGATGCATGCTGTACACCTGTAAGCACTATGTTGACAATATTTAAGCTATCCTTGGTCATACTCCCATTTGAATTGCCTTTGGTTTTTCACAACTTAGTTAGTCATGGAACTAACATTTTCCATACTCCACAAAGCTCATTTTTCCATATTCTTAATTATTCTGAATACAAAAAAAAAAAAAACTGCTATGCAAGATACCTTGCTATATATTTACTTTATGGCTGCAAGAGTGTGTATATTTTTGGTGAACAAAACTGTTTTAAAAAGTATGCATAATCTAATTTGCAAGCTGCAAGTACTTCCTACCAATTAATATGAGAAAGACAAGTCCACTGGTATCAATGTTTACTATACAACAGAATTAGATATATAGGGTTTGAACTGACCCATTAGTACCTATTAATATGAAAAATGCAATTGTCCTTAAGGGTGTATCATAAATGTTCACAGCTAGCTTTGGTAGTGGATGGCATATGCCACACTTAAAAAAGTGTTGCACTTTACAGGTACAGATCAAACATGATCACTGGCTCATAGAAATTCACCAACTCAGAATGATCCCAGTGCATTTTACTGCAATCTTACCAATTGTAATTTGTACAGCTATAATTAACTGAAAGCATTTGTAACCTGACCAAGAGTATTTTGAACACTTCAGCACTCTCGTGTAAACACACACATATATGCAAAATGCTTGACAGGAGGAGTTACTGATATCTCACCAGTAGAAACATCCACATCCCTGTCCTTATGGTACATTGCCACCACTCTAATTACATTTGCAAACCAAGAACACAAATCAGTTTATTCTTGAAATAAGCCAATCGTCAAGTATTTGAATGGTAGTAATTACCTCTGAGCAGCCAACTTTTAAACAGCTAATGCACACACAAACAGTTGACAAAATAAATAAAATGAATACATCTTAAAGTTAATAAATAAACTACCAGCCACATGCATTTGGAGTTGAATTGTGAAAGTATTTGCTTGAGATAAGCACATTAAGACATTTCATTTCCAAGTAAGTGTGCAAAATTATTTTTCAGTTCAATACACCATAGCTTACACAATACAGTAAGGCATTTTCTTCCCAAATAAATTTGTAAATTCTTCATAACTTGCACATGAAATTGAAAAGAAGCATTTAAAGAGACAATGTTCAAAAACTCTATCTCACATCTAAACTAGAAACTTTCTGCTTCTGAAAGATAACCATACCCTTACTGTTTCTGGCTTTTAAGACCAAAATAAATTTTCATAGAATCCCTACAGTCAGTAAAACACTGCTTGACCTCTGACTTAAAGCAATTCCTTTAGCTGACTTATTTGACAGTTTGTACTTAGTCTTCCACTGTATATATAAGTGCCAAAAAAATTACTTTATGCTGCTCTTTTGATTCAGATGTTGGAAGATATTTTCTTGTGTGCATACTAAAGTATCCAAGATTCAGCAAGCCAGAGTTCAAACAAGGAAATAATTTTTGACCTAGCACAATATCTATAAGCAGCATTAGACTTTGCAATAATGCACAAAGCAAGGCTTAGATTTAATGCTGAACTATAATACATTTTCATAATGACAAATGGAATTAAATACAGTTTTACACACTATTTTTACATATTTAAATTTCATGAAAGGGCAAGCAAGTGCAAGACATTTTTTTAACTACTCTATTTTAAACAATTATTATTATTTTTTTACATTTTCAGTTATTGTGCTAGAGTCTTGTTTATTTGAATCTGTTTTTGTTTCTAGTGAGATCCTGAAAACATTCTGATGTTCTGGGTGTTCTGCTTGCCTCAGGTTTAAGTTAAAGTGATTTTATTGTTGTCTGTATCTTTTTAAGCATAGTATTGAAATTGTGCTGCATAGCAATACCTGCTGCTCAGTTTGACTAGTCTGCTTTGTGCTTCCTTTCCTTCCCACACAGTAATACTTGATTAACCAGTTATAGCCGAGTTTGATCCTGCCACTAGTTATTAATATATCAGGGAAAGCTTTTTTGTATTTAATCAAATTCCATCTCTGAGTTTTTAAGTAAATTACTGCTAATCAGTTAATGAAGCCGCGGTGGTGCAGCGGTAGCATTGTCGCCTCACAGCAAGAGGTTCTCTCATTCGATTCTTGGCTGGAGTGCCTTCTGTGTGGAGTCTGCATGTCCTCCCCGCGGTCGAGTGCATTCGAAAGACATGCGTGAATGGGCGTACCTTTATTGAAGGTTGGGCATCGAGCTGGCACCTTGGCACTGTAAAAATCTACTGCCAGTCATTAGCAGACTGGAGTTCCACTGTGGCAACCCCTAACCGGGAAAAGCCGAAAGAAGAACAACTGCTAATCAGTTAATACTATTATTTGTACCACAGTTTTCTTTCTTGGAAATACCTTTTCTACTTTTTTCTTAGTGAGAGTAGAAAATTGTTGGTGTTACCCCAAATGTGGGGTGGAAATATAATATGGAACTTAAGAAATGAAGTTTGTTCTGGAGTAGCTGTCTTGTGTAAAAAAACTGTGAAAATACTGGATGTAATGTTGCTAATGATAGGAAGGTTAACTGCTGTAGATGTTAGGTAGAAAGAACTTATTTATAGAATTCTAGTATTTTATCCATATATAACTAGCAAGGAAAGAAATAATCTGTGGTCATTAGCATGAAAATTGTAATTGCAATTTGAAGGGGACTTTGTGATTTAAGAAGAAAATGTAAAAAGAAATAGAAAGATGTAAATAATACAGGACATGATAAAATGTGGTAAATCTGTGATGAACAAAAGTCAATAGACTTATAGAAGAAGGACACTTAGATAGGAAATTGATTATTTGGTATTATCGGAAGGTTTTGGGGTAGCAGATGGTGATACAGTTGAGATAGAGTTTCAGACCATTAGCAATATGGATGAAGGTTATGGAAGAAAGGGAGCATATTAAAATAGGAAAGGGAATAAAAAGAATAAATGAAAAATTATGAGATACATTTGGGGAGTGTGGAGAACTGCAGTTATGGAAGGATCATATAACTATGAAGGAACTCTAATAAAAACTAGTCTGAATGGTGTATTGAATTGAAAATAATTATAAAAAGTATTAATGGCAGAATGAGGTTAAAAAGGAAGGGAAGGTGAAGTCCGGGAAAATGTATAGAAATGTGTTAGGGAATTCAGAGAACAATATATGAGAGAATTATGATATGGAAAAACAAATATATAAAATTAATCTAGAAAATATTAAAGCATTACTGTTTAGGCAGAAAATGTATTTATAAGGGAGAAGGGAGAAGGGAGAAGCAATCTGTATATTTGGATAAAATAGTAAAGGAAGATATTAGTATAATGAGGGAAATGAGAAATGTAAACAGACAGTTTAAAAGAACACAAGATCAAACTATGAATATTGTAGTTCAGCATGTGTAAAATATGTATAAGAGTAAAAAGAAGGAAAATAAGAAAGAATGGAAAGTAAAAAAAATCAAGAATGGGTTAAGGAAGAATTTCAAAATTTGGAAAATAAATTACTATTAATGAAGTTGGTAAAGTATTTAGGAAAGTAAATGTTGATTCCACATCAGGCTCAGATGGTGTAGGGCATGATATGTACAAGAAATTAATGGATTGGCAAAGAGACTATTTTATAAGTATACTGAATAAATTGTTTGTTTATGAAGAGTTATGTAGTGGCATATTGCAATTTATAAGGATGAAAGATGAAAAGAATGAAATAAAAAAATTGGGGACCCATCACACTAAATAACATAGATTATAACATTTTTATGATAGCAATATAGAAGAGACTGCAAAGAAGGTTGAGGGATATTATGGAAAAAAGTATATATAAAAGGGAAGGGATGTCAAGAATTGTTACTGGTTGTGGGAGAAATTATGGATGATACTATAAGTAAAAGGGAGAGTGTGAAAATTATAATAGGTGATATCAGCAAGTCATTTGATACAGTAGGACATGATGCTTTGTGGAATGTTATGGAAATTATGGAATAGGCAATAGACTTAGGAGAGTATATATGTCAGCATATCAAAATAACAGAGTGAAAGTGTTAGTGAATTGATGGCTGAGTAAAGAAATATGCTAGAAGTGTGATATAAGACAAGGATGTCCCATAAGAGGAATATTTTTTGGTTTATAAAACGAAAGTTGCTAAATAAGTGATGGAAAAGAATGTGGTGATGCCAGTAGTTTTGACAAATGCAAACACAGACAATATAGTTGTTGTTGTTTCTAAGAACAAAATATTGCTGAAGTAAGTGTGGCTTTGTCTGAATGGTGGTTTATAGGAATTGGGCATGACCTTGAATAAATATAGAAGTAAGGTTTAGGTGATGCGGTGAAAATAAGTGGGGTGTATTTTTCAATGAATGAAGTGTCTTTGCTACAGATAAAATTTGGGGAAGATGATGTAGTTATGATGCAATGGGTAGATGTGATAAAAGAAATGAGAGAAATATGTCTTCTGTGGGGAATTAGCATTCAGGAGGAAGTTTTATATGGTAAAGTCTTTATTACTGGGAACAAGTAGCATATATGTCAAAGTTTTATGATCCCAGAGAAAATATGAAAAGGAAATTGAGTAATTGGTGTTTTCTTTTATATGGGGTTCAAGGTTAAACCCAGTGAAAAAGACGTTTTATATATGAGTGAAGAGGAAGGGAGAGCTAAAGTTCCTAAATTCAGTTATTTATTCTGCTTCTTTAAAGTTCTGGAAGATGATAAGAATAAGAAAAAGAACATGGAAAAGAAGAAATGAATCATTATCAAATACTAACATGGAAAATAAAAAATGATGCTATAGAGACAGAAAGAAGGTTGCCGTAGAATAATGTGATGAAACAATATTATTACATACATCCATGGGAAAATTTATCAGAAGTGATTAAAGCCATTAAATTATGGAAAAGTGGTATACCAAGATAGAGTTTTAGGATTTCCAGGATGATAACAAATAAGTTACAAGGGGGATATGCTATAAAAAGAAAGTTGAGGGAGTGTGTTTATTTTGTGGGAGGTAGAGACAACAGAGCATGATTTTCTGAAATGCAAAAGAGTGGTGAAACTCTTGAAAAAGTGTGAAGAAAATATTTTTGAGAATATTAATGACATAAACAACATAGATACGAATATGATTATGTGTGAATATTATAAGGACAAGAAGAAGGAATATGTGAAGTAGCTAAGAATTTATTTTATGTAATATGGGTTATTTGGAATGAAGGACTAATGAAATTTTGTTTGTTGGGAAATGGATTTGGCAAATATATTGCGAATAATTAGTTTATGCTTGTGGAAGAAGGAGTGGGGGGTCAAAAATGGAAAAATAACAATGAGAGTGTTATAAGAAAAATGATAAATTATAAAAAAAATAGAAATATGCATACATATGTGCCTGTAAACGTGCATTTTGTAAACATGTAAATAATGTTTTATGTTATGTTAAATAAAGGACCCCTACTCTTTTCAATAGGTGCCGTGGGATCTTTTACATCCACCTGAGGTACCACCGACTCATGCAGATGGGGCATCGGTTTAACATCTCATCCAAAAGGACAGCACACTCAGCAGTGCAGCACCCCCCTTATGCTGCCTTGCGGTATCAGCCATCAATCTACCGGGTGTGGAAAGTTGAGCCTTCTGCACCAAAGGTGAGTGTGCTTCCCATTGTGCCACTGATACTGGTACATATAAATAATAAATAAATAAATAAATAAATAAATAAAAGTCCCTCCCTAAGCCTCTAAGAATCAGGAAAACAGGTCCCAACAGCTATTAACTAAAATAACTTCACCATACTTGGCATAATTTAGATAAACACCATCCTGCAGATTGTAAACCTTATACTTCAGCTAAGTCTGCATGTCCAAGTAAAAATGTCTTAGTAATTGATGACTCCATCATCAGATACACTGATTCAACACTCACTAAGATAATTCCATTGTCTGAAACACTGAAAGTGCACTCACTAGGCAGGACAACAAGTGACAGCTGCCCTTCTGTTGCCAGGATCCATAATGTTATGAGAGCCTGACAGTTCCTCCCACAAGACAAATAAGACTATGATCTGTTCATCGGCCATGGAAGTGTGAATAATAACCAAGAAGGACATGCACTGAGATATAGTGGAGCTTGCTATGCATGTGTCAAAAGTAGGTAACTATGCATGTGTCAAAAGTAGGCCTTCAGTGGAATTCTAAACACTTCTAAAATGATGCCAAGATATAAAGAGAGGATAATTGGTTTTAATGCCTGGCTAAGAAGCTGATGTGATTCTAGAGAATTCAGTATGTGTCTTTTTGGGAAGAGCCAAAACTCTTGCTGCCTTAATGCCTTTTTAGGTAAACTCGACCTTCACACTGTTGTTGCTATACTCCATTCAAGAAGTCTTAAGATTTTAAGGATTGGATGGTGCAGTGGTGCAGCAGTAGCATTGTCGCCTCACAGCAAGAGGTTCTCCAGTTCAATTCTCAGCTGGGCTGCCTTCTGTGCAGAGTCTGCATTTCCTCCCTGCATTCATATGGGTTAACTCCGCGTGGTCTGGTTTCCTCTCACTCTACAAAGATATGCTTCTGGAGCGTTTCTCCCGGGGCCGCTGCTGAAAATTGGCTTTGTTCCAAGTCAGACATTCCAGGTAAATGAATGTTAAATAAAGTTTCCTATAAGTTGACCACATCCATAATAGTGCTGTAATGAGTATATGACACTTTATTGTATACCTATATAATCAATATTAAGACAAACTGACAAAAAGTGGTTGATCCAAAAACAAAATCAAAAGAAAAAAAAAACACAATCTTTCTTGCAGGAGGGGAAAGCCTCCCTGAATCCACCCCACACCACCTGCTAATTATATGTGCCAACTCTGAGATTACTCTACAGTGGAGAAAGGACAAACTTCCACATCCCAACTGTTCAGGACCTCACACCGAAACAAAGCTGCTGACTTTGTTTTGGTGTGATAACTGCACCATTTGACCACCTCATTGACAACTGCTGTCATATATACATGACCACAATACAAAGACAACAATCCCTTTTTACCAGTTTCCAGAAATTGTGGGCAAGTATTAATATCTGATAGACATCCGATTATTTGTACAGACATTATCTATGAGACATAAATAGTACTTACTGAATTTCAAATTACCATAAACAAGAAATATCACAAATTGTAGACTGTTTAATTTCTCCAAGTCTTTTGCATTTCTAATACCATAATGTGAATGGACCCCATTCCTACCTCAGGGTATGATTAAAGTTCAAGAAATTAGTATTGTTTCAATCTTTGATGTTAGCCAAAAATGCTCTTAAACACTGCTAGTGGTCTTGTTCCATGTCTCCAGAAGACTACTCATAAAAATATCTTTTTGAAGAATGACTTCAATTATCCATCAATTATCTGGAGCACCTATATAACAAAGTATGGCTATACTTAAATATGTCTAGACTCGGTAAGTGTTAACTCCCTTCTAAAATAGTTAACCAACCCACTTAAGGTTAAAATCTTTTTGAACCAGGAATCCAACAACTGCCTTTAAACCTACACAGGTAAATAATCAACAAATAAAAATAATATGTCATCAGAAAAAAATATTTAATATAAAACTAACAGGACAGCGCACATTCCAAACTGGAGAGTTTATTAGAAGTTAACCACTGTCATCTATGCCAGCGCTAGACTTCTTCAGAACTAAAAACTATACACAAAACCTTCCAAATAAATAGCAACAATAAATTCCTCAATTAATTGATAAATTAAGTAATTAGAAAGAATTAGTTAAAACACGTTGTTAGTCACAAAGTTATATAAGATACAATATACATCCAATTACACCACCATAACTAAACATAGCAATCAAGTTATTTTGAAACCTTAAATATCAACTTTCAATTTTTAAAGATATAACTTTAATTTGCTATGAATATTTATTGCCTCACTTATTCTTGGGCAAACAGATGCATTTAACCTCAAATGCCAATAAGTGCAGAGTGAAGCACCAGTGTGGAAACAAGAGCAGTCACAGTTCAAAATATACATAGGTAAAATTGGCAGCAAACAGCAGGCAGCAGGTGAAATAAATCCAAGTATGGAAACACAGCAGTCACACTTTAAAATATCCAAAGGTAAAGTAGGGAGCAAATAACAGGCAGCAGGTAAAATAAATCCAAGTTTAATGCATATACAAACTGGTAAGCGCTTTCACTATGGAATCACTGCTGCCTATTTTACCTGTGGATATTTTGAACTGTGACTGCTGTGTTTCCACACTAGTGCTTCTCTCTGCACTTAGTTTTGATTTCTGGCTAGTAGTGTGGTTTTTCTGCTGGTGGAATTTTTGTGTTTTTCAATTGCCAATAAGTTTTCCTCAGTACTAAAGCAATATTCAAATCACCTCCTCTTAAAGATAAGTGCACTGATTCAATCACAGCAAAGACCACCCTTCTGATGTCTGGACATGCAACTGAATGTCTATATAATGCATTATCCAAGTTAATTTTTTTTATGTTATTCAAGTGTTCTCTTATACATGTCCTTGAACTTCTAATAGTCTTGCTGATAAAAAAAAAAATAAATAAATAAATAAAACATGTCTGGCAAGTAGCCAAATAAACCACTCCATATGAATCATCAGTAAAACAACCTTTGGTATGAATAGTTTTGTCATAACCTTTGACTAAAACTCCATTACTATTACTAATATAACTACAAAACTTGCAAAAACCACAAGAATATGCTCCTTCAATCTTTTCAGTATACATGATGTTTACTTAAATACTATTGTCAGTATTCAGCAATTGTTTAATGTTTTTTTACCTAAATTGTTGGAACTTCCCCAAAAAAATCTTTTGAACTCATCACAATGTACTAACACATTCCAGCATATGATACTACTGACCCTACTATAATCCAATACAAATGAATTGGTTCTATTAGTGGAACTTCCATCTAAAAATCCATGAGATGTGGTACACATTAAATTAGAGCCTAAAATAGGCACAAACTTGGTACCTTGCTGTTTCTTAACAATATCTAACATTTTGTTTACAAAATTACAACAGTAACCTCGATCAATAAATATTTTTTTCAAAAACTCACATTCCATGAAAAAAACATTTAGGGGAGATTCAGTAAAGCCTACATGATAATTCTTGACCATGTGCATGTAGAAGCAAGATGTACACACTGCCGCAAAGTTTTAGATTAAGTAAACTCTGCATAGTGGCGCGCACTCACGTGCAAACATGGAAACTTCTGCGGCATGCAAATTACAACATAAGTAGCTGAATTGTATGCTAATGAAGCAAATCAAGCCCCTTGTGGGGGTGCAAACTATTTGTTCCAGGGCATTTGTATTAACAAACTCCAGGAACCTTAGGGCAAGCGTGTTTGTGCTTATATATGACTCCCAATCAATGGAAGGATAGTTAAAAATCACAGGTGACCAAGGTGTTTAGCTGTATAGTGAGTGACTCAAGTAGGTCCAAGTAGGCAGGGTGATACTCGTGGTTCAGGGTGGGGGACCTATACCTAACAATGATAGGGAAGGGAATTTTATCTACAGTTAGTTGGACTTGGAGTACCTCTAGGGCGTCATACTGTTTGAACAGTCTTGAGGTGTATTTGTCTTTAATGAAGATTTATATACCTCCACCTTTGGTTACTTCATACTTGTTTTGAGGTCTGAACATGTGGAAGGCATTGCTGCCTTGCATGGCTGGGAGGCTCTCTGCAGCCTTGAACCATGTCTCTGTGACTGCACAGACATAGGCATCTTCCAAGGTAAAGGAGTGTTACCAGTGAGTGCAGTTTCTGATTTAGACTCCTTGCATTAAGCAGCATAACCTTGAGATTGTCTCTAGTGGATTTTTTACGGCATGAATTTAGTTGTTCTGACACTGCTTAAAAAAGGCACTATGGAGAGGCATGTACCTTTGCCAGTAACCAAAAGCCAATAGGCGACAGGTGAAGACCATCTCTGGCAAAGCAGCGTGGTCTGTCGATCATATCTTCCCAGGCTGACAGATACTGGACCCCCCTGGACTGACACCAGAAGCTAAGCCAATTGTTGGAGTCATTCATATTTTTTTTATATTCTGTCATCATCCTGGGTGAAGGTGGAATGCTGCTTAGGGCTAGGGACATACCTGCCTGGGACACACAATCTGAGAGCTCAGTCATGTCTCTCTTCATATAGTTCAGTGAGGTACATTTCAAGTCATTCACTTCAACATGGACTATGACAGAGTCATAATGGTATTTGTTGTTGAGAGACTTGAGTGCATGTGCGATCTAACGGATCCTGGCACCTGACAGGCTGCTGACCGTGACCTCCTCCTTGTCCAGCCTGGTGAGGGGAACATCTGTGTGTCTTACTATGGAATCACGTTTGACCAAAACATTTGGTTTTGCCTAAGGAGTTTATTGGCTGAGACACTGTGTGTATTATTATATGCAGTGGATTCTGTTGGGTCTACAGTGTGTGCAGTGGGTTGGCACTTGGAAGATCTCTGATCTTTAGGTAGGCTTCTAGTGAGGCTTTATGCATTGTGAGCTTGTTATGTGCAAGAGGTGAAGTGTGTGTGCTGACAACCTGTTTGATATCTGATTAGTTGTTATGTGAGAGAATAGATTCCAAATTCATAGCATAGATACAGCTCTCATGTTGTATTTGTTTGCTTTAGAAGTAAGTCATTGTCAGTATACATGAGGCAATTGTTACATTGCCTCAGGATCCCCATGTCAATCAGGCTGGCTGGAGAAATGGTGGGAAACTGTCTGTCCATTATGGCAGGTATATACTGTAGTAACTAGTGGGCAGTGGGCTAGATGGATCAGATTTTGCTGTAAGACTAACAAAAATCAGCTATTCTATGGAGGGCTAGGGGTAGAAAACTGTGTCAATGCTTCACAATGCACAACTGAGTTGCTTGCAGGGCAGCAGTGCAATCTTTTAGCAGCTCCAGTAAACTGAGTGCAAACCCACCCAAACACAATGCTGAAATACAAGTGAACTTAAATGATTTTAAAAAAGTAAACAAAGGGAAAGGCAAAGACTGAGCCTTATTCCAACAATCCCCAACTCAGATGGGTCCTTGGCTGCACTCATCTGCCACAAGGGTGCAGAGGAGGCCGTTTTAATGTAAGATGGCTGGTTTTAGTGCTCAGATAATACCAAACAGTCTAAATTCAGCAAACTTGAATGTAGCCTATGCTATAAAATGCAGAAGTATTAGAAATTCAAAGTGCAGTAAATTGCAATCACAACAGCAAAAAAAAAAAAGTTTAAATAAAGCAGCAGTTCAGTAGAATACTCCAAGATTGTAGACCACAAATCTTTCTAGTGTGAAATAAGTGGTCTGGAACCCAAGTGCTTAAACCAGAATTAAGACGCCTTCAGAACAACAGACACAATAAGCCTTCAACCAGCAATTCCCAGCTTAGAAGGGTATAGTCTATCCTCTTCTGCCACAAGAGTCTAGACCACAAACCTTCCTAATGTAAAATAGATGGTTTGGAGTCCTAGTGCTTAAACCGTAACAAAGGCACTTAGAACATCTGGCACAATAAGCCTTCAACTAGCAATTCCCAGCTCAGAAGGGCAGAAGGTTCTGTCTCCTCCCACAAGAGGGTAGACTACAAACTGTCTTAATATAAAACAACTGGCCTGAAGCCCAAGTGCTTAAACCAAAACTTAAAGGCTTAAAATAACAGTTACAATTAAATGCGAGACCAGACAGATGACAGTGACATGTCCTCTAATCTACCAACATATATCATGTCATGGTCAGCAGGTCCTTTGTTATCATGAGAAAGCCCTGTGGTCTGTCCAGCTGCTGCATGTATCTGATGAGGTTCATGCAAAAGAGACCATTATACTGTATTACTGTTCTGATGAGTTTGACTACAGTGCTGTCATACAATCCTGAAATCTGAATGTGATGGCATGTTTTATGATGTGCACTATACCTATGTACTGAAAAACATTAAAGAGAAAAGTTAGAAAGTAATGAGACACATTGCAGTTCCTGACTTTACAACCCTTACAAGAGAATACACTAGAAAGTACTGACATGATGATTCTATCCACTGTATAATTTGGCAAGGCAAATATAAGTGACAGGTACAATTATCAGTTCAATAACACAAATGTAGATATACTAGGCACTAATGTAGCTATGCACCCTGTGCATCAGACCACACAGCTTTTGTACCCCTGAATCAAAAAGAGAGAAACAGGGATATGGCACAGTTATCATCACTTGCACAGGGTGTTGTGGGGGGGGGGGCAGCAGGCCTAGGCTGACGCAAAAGATCAGTGAGTGTGTGTGAGTAAGAAAGGGAAGCAGGCAGGCTGAACCATGTAACTCTTGTGTGTGTATGTGTGTAGGAGTCCTGCTGAACACAGCCAAGCTCAGTGCTAGCTCTACATCTTGGTATGTTGGACAGGTTTGAGCCGTGCATGGTAGAGGTAGCAGTTCCAACCACAAGAACTGGCTCTGCCAGGAGTTGCACTGGCACCTCCATGCTCAAGGGAAGATGCAGTGCTGCTACTTGAATGTAACTGATGTCTGCTGGACGTGCTGAATTCACAAGCAGAAGTACTGCCACTATAGCAGCGTGATGAGGCAGAACCACATTGGCTATCAGCAGATGTTGTGGCCGACCTACCTCCATGAGGATGCTGTTCCCCTCCCAGCAGATGTTCCATCACAGACACTGCTCATTCCATGACAGACACCCCTCAGTCCACCACAGACACCCCTCATTCCAACATGTCATTCATCAGAGCCAGTGAATGGGCAACACAGTGGAGGCAGTCACACATGTCAGCCTGTGCCACATCCACAACCCTGAGCACTTGTCTGGAGTGTCTTTCTGAATGTGCCTGTGCTTCCATGATGCCTCTAAACTTATGTTGAGTGACACAGGAAGAGACACCTGCACCAGGTGGAGGAAAGACAACAGGCTCCCTCAGAGCACACCTATCAAACCTCCTGTGTGGCACCTCACCAGCAATTTGGCTAGGGCCAGACTGAACAGGCATTGAAGCCACAGTAGTCACATGTCTCTGCGCAATGTCCTTACCCTCCACATGTCTGTGGGCTCAATAGACTGGGTAGGTGTAGGCCTGCTGACTGTGTCTGGGTAAAATGAAGGGGGTGGCTGGATGTCAACTTCTGTGTCAGATTCAACTTCTGCACCCCCTGACTGTGTTTCAGTTTCACCACCATTATCATCAGTGTCTGATGAGATACTAATTTCAGGTGGCACAAGGTCCACACTCCCACTGCCATGATAACCTGTGATAAAAAGGGAGAAACACAGGCATACATTATTACCTGTACTACTATGGTGCAATATATGTTAAACAATTAACAGTGCTGCCACTATTACAAACAGTACAGCAATGCACACAACAGGCCTAAAATAACACATTATGATATTTCTTTAAATTCATCTGCAGTAATGAAATAAATTTATTTGGCTTACCATCTGCAGGAGGTATACATTGCTTGATTTGTGACAGTCCTGATATAAGTTAAACAGAGGTAAGGGCAACAACATCACATTTAACAGTAAGACAGGGGGTAAAACATGTCCTTCTCTATATCTGCATTAAGTGTACTTTCAACAAGAATGTGGCTGACAACTCCAAACTGAACTTATCATTGTATCAATCTTCAACCCCCCCCCCCAAAAAAAAAGACACGTGACATAGAAGTAACTTTTATTTCAATTATTTTACTATACAACAGTATTCAACTGGTCATATAACAAAACCTACCTGGAAGCTCCAACTGGGACTCAGAAGGAATGGCACCCACATCAATGCCATGCTGTGGTCCACTCTGCTGTGAGTTGTCCTGTTGGAGGATATTTGCCAGGAAATCTTCACTGGGGGTGACAGGTGGTTCTGTATTAGGCATACCCCTGGTAACCCTCTGGTCTCAGGCAACAGCAGATGCTTGCCCCTGTGCAGAGTTAATCATGTCAGTGGCTCTGTGGTATCATATGTCCGACTGTGGCTGCTCACAGAATTGATGTTGGCAACAATCTGCTGCCATACTCATAGCCTTTCTTGCATATTGGGACAAATCCTTCCCAGCAGAAATGCCCCATGTTGATGGAGCGCATCAACAATGATATTGTTCTCGGCTTCACTGAAGTGGAGTCTCCACCTCAATGGCATTTTGTGCCCTAAAAGACAACAGAATGCTAACACACAAGTATCACATAACTATAAAGTAATCATTACCAGATAAAACAGTAAAGGTAGGGAATCAGTAGTACCCACTGGAAAAACATAAAATAGTCTACAGATATGAAATACTAACAACTGGCAGGATGAGAGTAGCAAGAGCAACATATTTTTGTATGTGCCATAGCAGTAACTCAACTATGCTCCCCCCAAGAACAGTACCATCTAGTTTGTGACATAGCAGTAACTTCTCTTTGCTCCCTCCACCCACAAAAAGAACAGGCACATGAACCATTTTGCTAATAAAACAGCTTTGAAATGCTAAATATGCTTTCAAAGGACCTGTCCCTGAAACATTTGTGCATATGTATCACACAGCTTTCTATTTTCATGTGTTGTCAATCATTTTTACCTCTGAAATGGCTTGACAAATATGGCCATGCCATCAGTACACTTCTAACTAATGCATATAGATAGTGTAAAAGCCTATATTCCAGTATCTTCATTATGCAGGTAACAAAATGGGAGCATACCTCCTGGAGTTCAATATTCCTCTGTAAAGATATCGTTGGAAATATTTTGCTTTTCTGAAGTTCTGCTAACATGTAGCAAGTGTTCTCACCATCAGTATGGCTAGCTACACATTTGCCTTTTTATAATGGAGTAGATTATTAATGGATTCCATCTGTCTTAGTATGTTTTTCAGAGATGCTAATTACAGCATAAACAGCTGAATTTCATGCCAATCAACCAATCTAGTGGAGCTATTCAACAAGTTATAAAGGAACCATGCTGGTTTTTCCTGTGGATTTCGAAAGTAGTGGAGTACAGACACAGAATGTCTACAGAGACAGAATGTTAGGAGCTGCTGCTGCTTAATTCCATTTGTATGTGCTACAGGCTACAGGCAATGCTGCTGCCAATAGGCCTAGGCTGAGACAAAGAAGAGTTTTCAGGCTCCATTTAACTTATCAAACATACATGACAAGGACACTGTAGAGTGCTACAGAGTGGACATGGACACAACACAGGAACTCTGCAACCTCTGCTGGCCTCAACTCAGAGTCAGAGCCTTTACTTCCCCATATATTGGCTGTGCACTGCTTGCATCACAGTCAACCCTGAACTAACAGTGTGGCAACTGCTGCATTTACAAGGTAAGTCCTGAACATGTACTACATTGTATACTATTATGGCATGTCCTTGTATTTCATCACTTGGTACAGTAAGCAAATAAAAGGTGAGAGATTTGTTCACAAATTATAGTAATGTGTCAACAGAGAGTTATTTGACTTGTATGTGTCCATTAGCAAGTATTAGACTTCAGGCTTCAAAGATTCAAACAATGATACCTCCCCAAAGTACTGATGATCACAGCATGCCCTCAGTTTAGCACCACACATTTGTAATGGGAAATCATAACAGAGAGAAGTTAGAAAGTAATGAGACACTTTGCAGTTTCCAACTTCACAACTCTCACAAGATCAAAGAGGCAGGATGAAAAATAAACTGCTATCTCTGTAAAAAACAAAAACAAAAAAAAAAAAATCTTGCTTTTTTCCCACTTTTCTGAGAGTTAAAAAAGTTCAGTTACAGGCTTGCTGTTCCTGAACTGTTTGAAAGTTTCTGTGAGGCCATTTTTGCTTGGGCTGAAGGAGGGTCTCTGTGTTCATCAGTGGCAGTGACTAACATTGAGCAGCTTCCCTGCCCCCCGTAGAGGTGGTTACTGACTTGAAACTGTAGTTTTATTGAACACTAGGGGTCATTTCCATAACTCCTTCATCTTCCTGTCTTAAAACCTAGTTGCCTCGTGGTTTGAGCATCTTTTCAGGCTTGTTGGCTGTTGGTGAAGCACCCTCCAAGAGGAAAAAACGCTGAGAGAAGAAGGGAGCCACTTTTGAGATTTTAAGTATTTTTTCTCTGTTTATTTGCTAAGTTTTTCTGCATAGCTGCCTAGCTTGAGCATTTTCTGGCTTGTTAAACTTGATTTCTGTATTAGTAGCTGTATTTAGAGCACAACCAAAAGCTGTTTGCTGAATTTCCTGTTTGCACTTAATTTTAAATCGTTTTTTTCTTAAAACTTGCATATTTTCTGTCCTTGACCTAGCACTCTTGTGTGGGGTCATTTACTGCACTGTTATAACTTGATATTACTTGTGAACCTCTGCTATCTCTGTAAAAACAAAACAAAAAAAAATCTTGCTTTTTTCCCACTTTTCTGAGAGTTAAAAAAGTTCAGTTACAGGCTTGCTGTTCCTGAACTGTTTGAAAGTTTCTGTGAGGCCATTTTTGCTTGGGCTGAAGGAGGGTCTCTGTGTTCATCAGTGGCAGTGACTAACATTGAGCAGCTTCCTTGCCCCCGTAGAGGTGGTTACTGACTTGAAACTGTAGTTTTATTGGCCACTAGGGGTCATTTCCATAACTCCTTCATCTTCCTCTCTTAAAACCTAGTTGCCTCGTGGTTTGAGCATCTTTTCAGGCTTGTTGGCTGTTGGTGAAGCACCCTCCAAGAGGAAAACACTGAGAGAAGAAGGGAGCCACTTTTGAGATTTTAAGTATTTTTTCTCTGTTTATTTGCTAAGTTTTTCTGCATAGCTGCCTAGCTTGAGCATTTTCTGGCTTGTTAAACTTGATTTCTGTATTAGTAGCTGTATTTAGAGCACAACCAAAAGCTGTTTGCTGAATTTCCTGTTTGCACTTAATTTTAAATCGTTTTTTTCTTAAAACTTGCATATTTTCTGTCCTTGACCTAGCACTCTTGTGTGGGGTCATTTACTGCACTGTTATAACTTGATATTACTTGTGAACCTCTGCTATCTCTGTAAAAAACCAAAACAAAAAAAAAAAAATCTTGCTTTTTTCCCACTTTTCTGAGAGTTAAAAAGTTCAGTTACAGGCTTGCTGTTCCTGAACTGTTTGAAAGTTTCTGTGAGGCCATTTTGCTTGGGCTGAAGGAGGGTCTCTGTGTTCATCAGTGGCAGTGACTAACATTGAGCAGCTTCCCTGCCCCCGTAGAGGTGGTTACTGACTTGAAACTGTAGTTTTATTTTCCCTTTTGGGTCTATTCCTGCTTCTTTCCAGCCCCTGCTATCAAGCACGCTTTAACGTACTTTAGCCTTGATTTAGCGCGGAGTTGCCACTAGAGCAGCATCGGGCAGCCGGTTAAACAAGGTTAAACTCTTTCTGGCTCCAGAAAGTCTGTTCTTCAAATTTTCCCTTAGAACTGCTCTGTTAGGAACCTAAACAGTTTACACCTACACTAAAAGTGCAGCACTTGTTCCAAATAGCTTTTTCTTCTCAAAAGCTCAGCACTTGTCTTATAAGCATATCCCTTGTCTTATAAGCATTCTCTTTGCAGGTCAAGCACTCCTATATTATACAAATCTCTCACTAGCAAAACCCCCAGGAGTGCCCACTTCCCTGCTAAGCCCACTACTTTTCTGTCTCATACCAACTCATAATTCTTTCTAGCATGTCGAAGGGTCAGATGCTGGCGCCTCTCCTGCCCATTTGGTGAATCTGGGAATTCTGAGACAATGTTACAATTGCCTCATGTACACGGACAACCATCTCCTCCTCCCATGTAACACTAACACTTGTGAGAGATGCAGCTATTTAGCCAGACTGGAGGCTGAGCTCTCTCAACTCAGGACTGGCAAGACCAGGCAGGAGGAGAAGGCAACTACACACACCACAATACCAGTCTCACATAACTCAACCACACCACTGAATCAAACACATAAACACACTAAGACATACTCGGAGGCTCTGAGTAAAAATTTACCTAAACAGTAGAGGCCTCCAAAGCAGACACCCAAGCAACTGCAAACTCAATACACCACACAAACAACACATAAACAACAAAATCAGTGTACAAAGCAGTCACTGCCCTTAAGGCCAAATACAACACCAAACATAGTTGTCATAGGTGACTCCATAGTCAGACACACTAACGTCCCGCTCACCAGACTGAGTAAGGAGAAGGTCACAGTAAGCTGCCTGTCGGGTGCTAGAATCTGCCACATAACACAAGCACTCAGTCATTGTCCACGCTGGTGTCAACGACCTGAGACGTACCTCCTTGGACTATATGAAAAGAGACATTGAGGAGCTCTCTGATTATGTAGCCCAGGCAGGTATGACCCTGACCTTGAGCAGTATCCTACCTTCACCTAGAATGATGCCACAATACAGTGATAAGATGATCAGCTTTAATAATTGGCTTAAATTCTGGTGTCATTCAAAGTGGATCCAATGTCTGTCTGCCTGGGATGACATGCTGGACAAGCCACGCTGCTTCGCAAGGGACGGCTTGCACCTGTCACCCTAGGCTTCCGGATATTGGCAAAGGCTCTTGCCACCCCTATAGTGCCTTTTTAGGCAAGGCTCAAATTCTAAACCTACCACCCTAGAACACAAAAAGTAAAAACTAAGGGTAATGCTGCTCAATGCCAGAAGTCTCAATCTCAAGATGCACGCACTCGAGGCCCTTCTCAGTATGGAGAACATCGATGTCTGTGCTGTGACAAAAACCTGGTTCAAGGCTCCTGAGAGCACCCCAGCACTAGCAGGTTTCACCTCATATCATGCGTTCCGGCCCCAAAATCCGGACAACACCAAGAAAGGAGGGGGGGTGTCCATATTCATAAAGGACACCCACACCTCAAGGTTGGTGGCAATGCACGATGCATCGGAGACCATCCAGATGCAATTAACCATAGGCAAGACTGCTCTGCAATTTGTAGCATGTTACAGGCCACCCTCTCAAACTCAGGAACCTCACTTGGCCTTCCTGAAAAGAATGGAGGGGATAAATGTATCTCCAAACACCATCATACTAGGTGACTTCAACTACCCTAATATAGACTGGGAACACTACTCAAGCCCAAACACTCTAGCCCAAAGGTTCCTGGAGTTCATAAACTCAAATGCCATGGAACAACTAGTCACCATCCCCACAAGAGGAGAAAACATACTTGATCTCATCATCACGAACATGGGATCACAATGTTCAACACCGGAAGTATACCCCTCACTGGTGAGATCAGATCATAAACTAATCTCGCTGGAGGTCCTCATCCCGCCCCACCTGAAACAAAAAAGACCACAGTGAAAACTTCTCAAAAGCCGACTTCACACTTCTAAAAACTAGTGTGGTCTCCTTTAAGGCCCCTGAGCCAGTGGTAAACATTACTCAAACCGCTGAATCACTTACAAATGCCTTCTACCAGCACCTACAGGACTGCATGGATCAGGCAATCCCAAACAAAACTAAGACTCTTTGTACCAAAGGCAAGCGTCCAGTCTGGTGGACCCCAGCCATAAACAAGCTCTACAACAAAAGGAGGAAGCTACTACAAGATAGAGCAAAATCCTTGAAAGGTAAGACACCTTTGATCATTATAAGTAAAAACTAAGAGCTCTCATAAAATCATCCAAGGCAAATTTTGAGAGAAAAATCGCCAAGGATTCAAAAGACAATCATAAGGCCTTCTTTAGCTATGTTAGAAACCTAGGAGGAAACTCCCAGATATGCTCAGAATTAGTTCAAAATGATGTGAAGATTACTGAACCTACACACATTGCCAACATACTGGCTGACAGGTTCAGTGCAAACTTCTCTCCACCACCCCAAAGGAGAGATATCTATACCAGAGGATTGTAGACCCCCAAACATCTCCAACGCCCAGGTGAGAGCTGCTCTCTCCAAAGCAAAAAACACAGCATCCATGGGACCGGATGGTGTCCCCGGCTGTGTGCTCCATGAACTCAATGAGGAATTAAACCCGCAGTTAGGACAGCTGTTTAATCTTAGCCTCACCTCAGGATACGCACTGCCAAGGAGTGGCACACGGCGACTGTGGTCCCACTTCACAAGGGCGGTGCCTCCACCGACCCTGGAAATTACCGTCCCATTAGCTTGACAAGCCTTATCTGCAAAGCCATGGAGAGGATCATAATGGAACTCATAAATAAAGACATAGGGAACTTGCAGACTTTGGATCCAACCCAGTTTGGCTTTGTCAAAGGCAGATCATGCCTTTTAAACTTGGTTGACTTTTTCGAGACAGTAACCAAGGCCATTGATGAGGGAAAGGCAGTCCATACAGCCTACCTTGACCTGGCAAAGGCCTTCGACACAATACCCCACTCAGGTATCATCAAAAACTCATCAGCTTGAATGTAAACCCATACATCACAAGATGGGTTGCAAACTGGCTAAGTGACAGAACCCACAGGGTCAGAGTTGCTGGAGCCATGTCAGACTCAAAGCCTGTCACAAGTGGTGTCCCACAGGGCTCAGTCCTGGGTCCACTCTTGTTCGGCATCTACTTTTCTGAAGTACAAGCAAACACAGGAGGGTTATGGCTGACAAAGTTTGCAGATGACTGCAAACTGGGCGCCATAGTCGAAAACACATCTGACACAGATATCCTTCAGAAGGGCCTCACAGAAATGGATAACTGGTGCCAGAGCCATGGCCTAAAGTTAAATGCCAAGAAATGCATAGTCATACCCTTCGGGAAAAACAAGGTTACCCCTAGCTACCATATAGGTGGCAATCCACTGAAGAAGTCATCAGGGATCTGGGGACCCACGTTGACAGTAGCCTTTCGTTTGACACTCATGTTGCTAAAGTAGTTAGGAAAACCTTCTACATTGCCCACCTGATCATGAAGGGATTCACATCTAGATCAAGGGAGGTCATCGCCCCCCCTGTACTCATCACTCATTAGACCTATGATTGAGTACAATGCCTCATTCGGAATGTATCTGACCAGACACCTGCAGCAGCTGGAAAGGCCCCAAAAGTTCCTCACCAAAAGGATAAAGGGTCTCAAAAATATGTCTTATGCTGCTCGACTGAAAGAACTCCAGCTCTATTCAGTCTCATACCGCTTGCTCAGAGGTGACCTGTGCCTGACATATAAGGCCATGTCAAACCCTGATTTGATGAATATGCTTCACCTCAAAAATCTAGATCCCTCAGAACCACAAGGGCGGAGACTTAAACCTTGACACGGTTATTAATAGAACATGCTGGAGGGACAGATTCATCACCCAGAGACTCCCTATGCTGTGGAACAAAATCCCGGTACATGTGAGGCAGAGCACCTCGCTGGCCTTGTTCAAGAGGAATCTTGACCAATGGATGGGGGATCGCAGATATACCCCAGGGATTACTTCAGTGTCACTGCTTGACAGAGGCACAGCAAAATAATAGGCATAGTTTTATTCAAACTAAAGGGGTGGCGAAAGCCAAATAACTATGGGCTAGGCTTATAAATGCCCTTGGGCAGATAGCCTAGTATGAACCTATGAACCTATGAACCTATCCTTGCATGTGCCATAACAGGAACCCACCTTTGCTCCCCTCCCCCAAAACAGCAGTTTATCCTTGTTTGTGCCACCCAACCTGCCCATCATGTGATGAAAAGTTCATATAACTGTATTCCCAGTTAATATTTGCACAAATTTTAAGGTAAATGATATAGAATGGCTTACACACTGCTTGTCTCTGAGTACTGGTCAGATAACAGATAAATGACCAAGAAACACAGAAAGGTAAGACAATGCTGTATATTTTCAAGGAATAATTATAACAGGTTGCATGATAACTAATTGCACTACATCTAAATATATTAAATATAATACTCTTTCAAATAACAGGTTACGCCTTGACATCAGTGTACATTCAGTTACACTTGGTTGTGTGAAGAATTACTTCAAATTCTTTGCTGCAAAGCTGTTTGTGTGGCAAAGATGGATAAGTCCCCATCTTGTTTCTGACAGTGCATTAGAGTGAGAGATGGGATCCAGATCTATGTAGTCATATCTCATGTGTACTAACATTTTCTACTGTGTATGTCATAGACTGATTTTCCTTATTCAACTATTTCTCAGATTTTTTCTTTTTCTTTTTCTTTTGAGGCCACTGTTTGTGCAATGCGCTGCTTAGCACAAATGGCTTTGGCTTTGTCAATCTCATTTGCACTTAGAGTGACAGTGCACAAACTGAATGAATGGACCACCCAGGTAGCAGACAGGACCCAGAAAGCCACAAACATACACCAGATGCATTCAAGTAATACTGCAGACCATCATGCAAACATGTTTCCCGGCAGTGTGCACCCTTGCACAGAGTGTTTGTGTGATGCTAAGTGATGTGCAACACATCCAAATGTTGCTGTGACATCCACCACTGCTGCCAATATATGATGGGCACCAATATGTGTCGTCCCCATGCTGGGCCATAATCAAGGAGCCTGAATCCTCACCACAGATTCCCTTAAGAGCTCACAGAGAACACACTCAGTCTGGGGTCTAGATGTCTGTATATCTGTTTCCCTCCAGATCCCCAATAAGACTCCCCAGTCCTCACCAGAATGTCCAAGCTAAGTCTCCAGTGGCCTCTCTATAAACCCAGTGCTTCGTGTCCTTGCCCTAAGTAGCTCTCACACACACACACACACACACACACACACACACACACACACACACACACACACACACACACACACACACACACACACTGAGAGATTTAATTTTCACATACACACACACACGGACACACACACACACACACACACACACACACACACACACACACACACACACACACACACACACCACTGGGAAAGGCTGGCACAGGTTTACCTGCTGTGTCCCATTCTGCCCAGGTATCCAGAGTATAAGGCAGTTATCACTGCTACCAGACACTTCACAATCAATTAATCTAAGGCCCTTAACAAAGGGTGTCCAATTACACTCTGCAATATTAATACTAATACAAATGGTAGTAGTTCACCAAGATGACTAGGCCTTCTGGAGTGGCCCACACAGTGCCACAAACAAATATAAATACTCTCAAAGGTTAGATATACTCTACAAGAACCAGCCACAATAACAGTTTTAAATATATTTAATAATAAATAATAAAAGAACATGAAAATATTGAATAATTATTTACAGTAAACCACAGAATTCAGATCACAGGAAATATTGAAAAGAACATCGATGGACAAATAAAGAAAAACACTAAAAAAACCTAAACTAAGCTTCACTATACTCCTGACTGAATCTAAGAGAATGTACTGCTCCCTAATAACTTACTTGGGCAACGCAAGATGAAATACATGAGCAGTCTTTGTAGTCAGGCTCCTCAAACAGAATATTCTATACACTGAGATTACTCCCTGTAAAATATAATATCCAAGATGACTTGCAGAATAACCTCATCTGGTCACATGACTCTACATTCCCACAATATCTCCTTTTGAAGTTTGAGACAGGACTTTAGCGGACTGCTACAATTATAGCTTTTATGGCAGTGCCTAGGAGCCAGAAACATTTATAACACTTTCCCTCTTCTTTACAAAAACTAACAGATAATGGCTGCTCCCAGACCTACCGTCTTCATTCCTGCTCAGCAATGTCGAGTGATGTTCAATGATTTTAACAGCTCATTTCATTTCCCTTATTTTTTTTTTAAATAAGCCAGCTGGTTAACCGTTGCTGTGTCAGCGTCCTTTATTAAAGCATATACATTTAATTTGGATACTATAATGCATGTATACTTCTCTTCATTTCAGCAGGGTGCACTGTTGATACATTTTAACACAATTAACACAAGCAAATCTCACAAAAAAATTTTCACCACTAGCATCTGTACAAATCAGCTTGATATACAAATGACATATAATTATTTATAAAATTCCAGCTAGCTGTGCTGACACAATTCTTACATCCACCACCCTACCTCTCCCTGGCATAACTGGCAATGTCTCTTATCATCACATCTCTCCCACTTTGAAGACTCAAGATAGTTTTTCAAGTGACCCTTGAGAGACATGGTTTGAGAGAAATAAGCCTATCTAGGAATATGTTACCCCATTCCCTGTCTTGAGAGCCCTTCTACGATGGCATTGCTAACCCCACTACGGTGTTGTACTGTCATGTCATATGCCTGCAATCCTAAGTGATACATTAATAACTTGGCATTTTGCTGGCTGGCTCTATGTAGCCATATTATGGGATTGTGGTCTGTAACTACAGTGAAATTCCTTCCATACAGATAAGGCTGAAGTTTATGCAGTGCCCGTACTATGGCTAGACATTCATCTTCTACAGCTGCATAATATTCCTTCCTGGGCTGAAGTCTACAGCTGAGATATACCACTGGGTTCCCTTCTGCCTCTGAGGAAACCTGGTCAAGTACAGCCTCCATACCATGGTTTAAAGCATCCACCTGCACAACAAATTATTTGCTGTAATCTGGACTGGCTAACACAGGGGGTCCTCTCAAAGGTCCTTTAAGCTTCTGGAATGCCTGCTCACATGCTGGGGTCCACATTATCTTATCTGGCCTGTTTTTCCTTGTCAGATTTGTGAGGGGAGCAGCTATGGTACTATAACTAGGGACAAACTTTCTATAGTTCCCTGCTCTCCCTAAGAATGCCCTCACTTGCTTTTTTAGTAACAGGGGCAGGCCAAATCTGAATGGCTTCCACTCTACTTTGGCAGGTTCTGGCCTGATCCTACAACTCCCTACTCTATGTTCCAGGTGGGAGACCTCTGCCATACCTATCTGACACTTACTGGGCTTAATAGTCAAACCTGCCCTCTTCAGTCTGACCAGCACCTTCCTGACATGCTGATGGTGCTTTTCCCAGGAATGGCTGTAGATGGCAATATCAACCAGGTAAGCAGGGGCATAATCTCCTGCTTATGATAGGATATGATCTATAAGCCTCTAGAAAGATGCTGGGGCATTTTTTGTCCCAAAGGGCATCTTCGTGAACTCATACAAACCAAAAGGAGTCACAAAGGCTGACCTTTCTCTAGCGTTGGAAGTCAAAGGAACCTGCTAGTAGCCCTTGGTAAGATCAATAGTGGTCAGATACTTAGCCCCACACAGTTGCTCTAGGGCTTCATCTGTCCTAGGCATAGGGTAAGCATCTGACTGTTTGACTATTTAGTTTCCTGTAGTCCACTCAGAACCCAGTGCTGCCATCCTTCCTTAGTACCAGCACCACTCGGGAGGCCCAGGGACTGCCGGACTCCTGGATTACTCCCATTTCCAATATCTTCTGTATCTCCTCTGGCAGAGTCTGTCTGACTCACTCAGGCACCTTGTAAGGGGTCTGCTTTATAGATCTTTGGGGCCCTGTACCCACATGGTGCTGCACCAGGTGGGTGCACCCTGGCTTCCTAGTGAACATATCCCCAAACTCCTGTAACATTGCTCGGATTTGTCAAACCTGGGTAGGAGATAGCCACTGGGACATTGCTACCCCTTCCACTGAGGTGTCAGTCTGAACCTCACTGAGTAGATCAGTCAGCAGATCCCCTCAGACTCCTCCTGCCATCCACTACAAATACTCAGCACAAGGGCCTGTCTATCATGGTAATGCTTCATCATGTTAACATGGTACAATTTGTGCCCCTGCCTCCTGCCTAGCATTTCTACCACGTAGTTACCATCACTGACCTCCCTTACCAACTTGAAAGGTCCTTTCCAAACTGCCTGCAGTTTATGGTGTCTGACAGGAATGAGAACCATCAGCTGCTGCCCTACAGCATTCTCTCTGGCTCGAGCATTCCTGTCATACCAGACCCTTTTCTGCTGTTGGGCTCCTGCCAGGTTCTCCTGGGCCAAGCCTATGAGCTCATTAAGCCTTGTCCTGAGGTTTAGGACATATGCCACAACAGACTCCTTGTGGGATTCACACTCACTCTCCCATTCATCATGAATCAAATCTGGAGGTCCCCCTCACCCTATGCCCATACAGCAACTCAATGGGTGAAAACCTGTGGATTCCAGGTCTATATCATATAATCGAAAAAACTATGTCAAACACTTATTAGTCAAACACTAATCAGTAAACTGCAAAACATCGAACTTCCGTTTAAGTGAAAAGTTTTGTTGGAGAAAACAGCCAGTTAATCATCATTGGGGATTTGCCCTTTTCCCCACTGTGGTGCAATCTCAGAGATGGTATATTTAGTTAGGGAGGGTGTAGCTCCCCACTAGAATGGATTTTATTTGGTGATGCTTTGTGTAGTTCATTGGGTTGGCCAACTGGTTTTTAACCCAACGAAAATTTTTGCTTAAACGTACGTTCTACATTTAGAGTTTTCTATTATTAGTGTTCAATTAATAAGCATTCAACAAATAGTTTTTTTGATTATATGATATAGACCCATGGATTCCTGGGCTACCTCTCTGTAAGCAAACAACAGATGTGGCAAATATTTGTCCCACTCTCTCTTAAACTGGTCTGCAAATGCCCATAGCATGATCCTTAGTGTAGAGTTTAACCTCTCCACAAGACCATTAGTCTGGGGTTGGCAGGGGGTGGCCTTTAGGTGCTTCACCTCAGAATGCTTCCACAGACAAGCCAGCAGATCTGACATGAAACGGGCACCTCTGTCAGTCAGCATTTCTCTTGGGAAACCTACCCTGCTGAAAATCTCTAGCAAAGCATTTGCCACCTTCTCTGGCTCGGTGGAGGACAAAGCTGCCGCCTTAGGGCATGTAGTAGCATAATCTACTACCACTGGGATATACTTCTTCCCTAAGGAACTTGGGATACTCAGAGGCCCCACAATATGCATAGCTGCTGTCTGAAATGGCTCTCTATCACAGGCAAATGCATCATATGAGCTTTGACCTTGTCTCCTGCCTTGCACAATGGTATAGCAGCAAAATTTAATTTGTTGTAGAAGTAAAAGCCATTTAAAAATGGCTAACAAGCAAGCAAACCGGTTTCGGCTGTACAAAGCCTTCTTCAGTGCTAAAAAGCAAATGTTGAATAGTTAAGCAGCTCCCAACATCCTGGTGTTATATAGAGAGACATTTAAAGGCACATTGCAGAAATAAGTAATAACTAGATAATGTACACATATCATGAATAGTTACTGATGAATAAAATAATAATAATACAAATCAAAATCACCAAAATAAACTCATGTACATATGAAATTTTAAAAGTAAATAAATCCCAAACAATATACATAAGGAAGTAGGTTGACATATTATTCTGTTTCATTAAGGCCAGGTTTGAACAAAGCCCCTAACCTGGTTATCCACATATTTTCCATGTTATTAAGTTTAGTATGCCAACCTGCTTTGAAGTTCCTATGCATTTGGATTTTATCTATAATAACAAATTTAAAAACAGCAGTGGGATGATTAATGGTGTGTCTATAAAGGGCATTGGACAATCGGTGGTTTCTGATAGCACTAAGGTGTTCACTAATCCTCAATTTGATTGGCCTGGACGTCTGACCCACATAAAAAGAGGAACAGGTACATGTGGCCAAATAAATGACCCAATCCGAACTGCAATTCCCAAAGATGTTAATATTGTATACCTGTGATGTATTTTTACTTGAAAATTCCTTGGTTTTGAGGATATGTTGGCAGGCACTACAATGTCCACAAGGAAAACACCCCACCAAAGGGTCACCAAATATGGTGGTTTGGACTGTAGTCACTGGTGTATATCTCTTGTAGTGAGTGAAATGAGAATGTATAGTGCAACCCCTACGGTATGAGAAGGCACATTTATCTGGTAATATGTCATTCAGAAGTTCATGAGATTTTAGTATGTCCCAATGTCTGTTAATAATTTCCCTGAATCTGAATGTGTTGTTTCCGAAAGTGGTTATAAACCTTATCGGCTGCACAGAGTTGGATTCCCACTTGCTGACTTACCCACCTTTTGTTCCCCACTTGCCTCCGTGGACATCTATATGCTACATAGCCCCACTGGTTACATGTAAAACATTTAAACCTTGATCAGGCCATGTACCCGAACTAGTGGTTTCCCATGTTACTAGAAGACTCTGTTGGGGAAGTTTAGGCTGCCCACCATGGGTTCCCTTATATCTATGTGCAGCACTGGATATCCCTTTCCTATGTAGTGATGCCCTGCTTGTTAGGTATAGATCTCCCATTTTTCACAACTCATCAGCAGAGTTACATTCCCTGTCTGCCAACCAGGTTCTCATGTCCTCAGGCAAAGTGCTAAGGGCTTGTTCCCTCACAAAAAGTTCTGCCAGCCATTGAAAAGTGGTGGCCTGACACCCACTCACCCACCTATGAAAATAAGTGCTTAGTTCAGCAATATAATCACATACACTTTCATCTGCCTTTCGTCTGTGCTCTCAAAACTTTTTTTTCTGTAAGCCTCAGGTATTAACTTAAAACTTTGTAATAAATACTGCTTAACTTTCTCATAATCTGAGCAATCAGTATCAGACAATTTAGAAACAACAGTTACAGCTTTACCATGGAGTAAGGGGTTGAGGAATTGTACCTAGAGCCCTCGGTCAACATTATACTGTTTGCATACTCTTTCAGAGATATATATGAATAAAACTATCAAAACTATAACCTTCTTGGTACTGAGGAAGAAGTTTAATGACCTTTATTGCTTCTGGGATACGGTTACTCCCTTCCCCATTACCTGCATGACCCTGGTGAAGAGTCAGCATTTCCTTTTCATGTTGCCTCTGCCTCTCATTTTCTTTGGCTTCCAACTGTTTCACCTCCAGTTCAAGTCTCTTTAACTCTAGACAGATTTTTAAGTCCTCTGAAGAAAAGTTGAACTGTCCTGTTTCTGAAGGCTACAAATTCCCATCACCAAACTGGTTATACTCCTCGTTACTGGTCTTTGCTGCAGCTGTGGTTAATGCTGCAATCATTTCCCCTTTAGTCAGGTCATTATGCCCCAGTCCTTTGGCTCATCTCAGCCAAGTGGTTTCTTGGCAGCTTACCGTAATCCTCTGATGACACCCTTGCCTGCTCTCCCTGACTAAGTTAACAAAAAGTAAATAAATAAAACTATTTTGATATGAAACTCTGGATGTCTACCATGTGCCCGCTTGAGAGTACAAAACACCTTCTTTAGTGACCACTGCTTACAGCCTACAGGAATTCAATATCCACACCACTGCTAAACAATATGTGAGCATGTGATGGTCCTACCACTGCCAACCAATAAAATGTGATGTCCACCACTGCTGCCAATATATTATAGGCACCAATATGTGTCATCTCCATGTTGGGCCAGTAATAAATGAGCCTGAATCCTCACCACTGAGAGACACATGCACTTGGAATACAAATGGATACACTCAGTATTTCCAGATGCAGACCTCTCTGCATCAAGTACAATTTCCCTTAAGAGCACACAAGGAACACACTTAGCCTGGGGTCTGGATGTCCCTATAGCTGTCTTCCTCCAGATCCCCAATAAGACTCCCCACTGGTACAACTGTAGGGTTAGGTCCTCAGCCAAGTGTCCAAACCAAGTCCTCCAGCACCCTCTTTGTAAACCCAGTGCTTTGTGTCCCTGCCCCAAGTAGCTGAAACACACACACACACACACACACACACTGAGAAATTTAATTTTCACACAGACACACCTGGGAAATGCTCGCACAGGTTTACCTGTTGTGCCCCCTTTTGTCCAGAGTATAAGATAGTTATCTGTCACCAGCCACTTCACAATCAGCTACTCTAAGGCCCTTAACAAAGGGTGTCCAATGATACTGTCCAATATTAATACTAATACAAACGGTAGTAGTTCACCAAGATGGCTAGGCCATCTGGAGTAGCCCACACAGTGTCACAAATAAATATAAGTACTCTCAAAGGTTAGATACTCTCCACAAGAACCATCCAAAATAAAAGTTTTAAATATATTTAATAATAGATAATAAAAGAACATGAAAATATTGAATACATATTTACAATAAACCACAGAGTTCAGATCACAGGAAATATTGAACAGAACATTGATGGACAGACTCATACAAATAAAGAAAACACTAAAAAACTCTAAACTAAGCTTCACTTTATATATGCACATCAAGGATTGCTTGCTGCAATTTGTAGTATATTGTGCATCTGTTATGAGCTGGGTAGTCTTAACAGTAAAAAAGGTGTTTCTTAGTAGTTGGTAGTCTTAAAAACAAAGGTAAAAGAATAGAGTCAAATAACTGTATCAATACTTTGTATGTCACATATGAAGGTACTAATGTTCTCCCTTTTTTTCCTCAAATCACAACCCTTTTTTCTTTCTTTCTTGATTTATTTATTTTTTTTATTTTTTGTTTTTTTCTGGTAGCACAGTGGGGTAGGGCTGTTCCATGGGATCCTCCTGCCCCCACTCCACCAGCTACTGCTCCACTGCCCAGTACATCTGATGCCCAATGTGGTAGCACCCCTTCTGCTGTCCCTGCACTACCTGGCCCCTCAGGTATTTCTGCCCGGTGGAATAGGCCAGCGGTTCCATCTGGGAGCAGTGGCAGAGGTGGTCAGTTTATCACCCCTGATGAACTGCCACCGTTGGTGCATAGGATTATGTGCCACACAGTTGGTGGATGACTATGCTGGATGGAGACACTGTTCTCCATTATTGTATTGAATAACACAAGGAGATGCAGAGTTCAGACACTGTAGCCATTGGCGTAGTGAGATGACAGTGATGACAATGTAGTGGGTGATAACTCAGTTCTTACTGTCACCCAGCTTGAGGTCCATGAGTTAGCGATGTCCCTACCCTCACCCCAACCATGGTGTTCACTCACTTCTTGTGTCCTACACTATCCTTGTCCCTTGTCTTGTTTGTCTTGTCTGTCTGCATTTGTTTCCTCACCTGCCTGACCTACCTCATCCAGACATTCCTACATTCCTTCCCCAACATTCCTCTCTCTCTCGCTCTCTAAAAAAAAAAAAAAGAAAAAAATGGGCACTTATTCCAGAAGAAGAATTGTCCCATACATAGCTCTCCATTTCACACGTCTTCATGACACACTTGATTTGGTCCAATTTGATTGTATTGTGGTCACCCCTTTCTCTGGAGGTGGCAGTCCAAATTCAGCTATTTTGCATATATGATCATGTTTTATTCTTGAAGAAACGGATAGCTATGGTTCTGTCCTGCATCCCTCCTGCACATTCCTGCCCTCCTTTCACTTTGTTCATCCCACTGTTTGCTCCTCATTTCACCAATTTTCTCTTTCCCATTTCTTTTCTTTAAACATAAACACTCACTTTCTTGACAGAGTGTACTGCTGCATTTTTTTTTTACCGAACTCACACTTTGTCAAATCCAGGCTTTACCAAAAGGAGGAATGGCAAATGTTTGTTATGCAGGGTTTAGCAAAAGGAGGAATGTCAAATGTGTGTTATGCAGGGTTTACCAAAAGGAGGAATGTCAAATGTGTTATGCAGGGTTTACCAAAACAAGAAATGCTAGATGTTCATTTATTCTAAGGGACGCGCGTTTCGTCAGGATAAGCAAATATGTGTTAATGCTGAAACTTTCAGAAGCCTCCTGTTCTGCCTTAATTGTGTGCTAAAGCTAACCCTGCCTATTGCCCTAACTCCAACCCTACACTACCTTATAAAAACCTCTTTCCCTGCCAGTATCAGTATATAGACAAACTGTGTCTGAAAAGAGTGCTATTTATTTATTGCTTTTTGGTTGACTGATCACAAAAGAAGACTCTTTTCCTTTTCCAGATTATACAGTGTGGAGTTGATCGTTTAGGTTACAGCATTGTGACGTTCAAGGAGCTTGTCATGGAAAGGGGGCTTCAGCTGGTGTTTTTTGAGTTTTGATAATTAGGAAGTCATTGCAGATACTTAAAATTGACTTGGAAGTAAGTAAAACAGGTTACATATGCAATTACAGAAAGAAAAACAAAAAACAACTTTTACGTGACGCCCGACATGGGGCTTTGCCCTCATACTCCTGGAAATAAAAAATACCAACTCCAGAGTTACACAAATACAAATAAATGGGAAAAGCCTAGGAATTATGTAATGGCTGATATAATGAACTTCGACTGTTACATAATTTGACCAAATGTACCATGGGCGATAAACACCAGCATTTCAGCACACAATGAAATTCACAGCAGTAACTCACATAACACTCATATATACATATATACATATTCCATCTGCACGCATACATCTGTGAACACAAATGTTGAGCCTATGAAAGGAAGTCACTACAAGAAGGAAAAAGTCTAAGATAATAGCATCCAGAAACAATCTAAGTTATGTTCCTCAGCCGTGAATGCTTTTTAAAAATAGGAAGAG